>NW_005199089.1:58790-81347 GCF_000372725.1 Emiliania huxleyi CCMP1516
GTCGGCGACATCGTCGCCGCGCCGCCGTCTTCAACTCGATGACCATCGTCGGCCTGACTGGCATCTTTGCCGGGCATCTCGAACAGCAGAGGCTCGCCTGATCGGCGTCACGGCGCTCGTGCAGGCCAGTAGTCGTTCCCGCGCCCCTTCTCTCCCTCTGGCACAGTCCGCCTCCTCCTCGCCACCGGAGCTCCGCTCGCAACCGCCCCACCCGCGGCCCCTTCCGCGCGCCCCGTCAGGCAATGAACGACGCGTCTCCGTGCGTGCCTGACTACTGCGGCCAGGCTATGAACGACGTGTCGCCGTGCGTGCCTGACTACTGCGGCCAGGCTATGAACGACGACGATTCGCCCACCGCCGCTTCGTTGCTGCCACTTCCGGGCCACCGCCGCCGTTGTGCCGCCGACTCCGCCGCGCAATGTGCCGCCGCAGCCTTCACCGCCGCCACCGATGCCTTCGCCGCCCTGCCGTCGACACTGCCGCCGCCGCAGCCCCCCCGCCTCGCCGCCACTCGCCCGACATGAACTTTAGCCCGCTCCCTCGTGACGCCGCCCTCCGCAGGCTCAACGTCCGAGCTTTGTCCCCCGTCACTCTCCTCTCATTTCAGACCCCACACATGCGCATAGCTGTTCGCACTTCCGACCAATGCAGGCGCCTTGCCTCACCCCTCTCACGGGCGGCCCCCATTCTCTCTGCTCTGCAGGACGCGCGCCGAGAGGCGCTACATGGTCGACTTCAATGAGAGCGAGGGCGAGTCGGCTTTCTTGGTTGTGAGATCAACAAAGGGCGTCTGGTTCGACAACCCCCACGTGTTCCATCGGAGCCTCGCAAAGGTGCCAATCAGCTTTTGTTTCGCGCCTGAGGAGGGGGCCCAGGTTCAGACCGAGCTCGGGCCAACGGCTTCGATCAAGGTCGGTGGCTACTTTGCTTCCAGTGCGGATTATGAGGAGTGGTATCAGCGCCGCCGCGCGAGCCTGACGCTGCCGCCTTCGCTCCTCGGAGCTGAGGTGCGCACGCGCACGCCAGGATCGGCGTTGTCCCTGCGGCGTCCCCGTCTTCAAACATTTACGTTGCTCAGGCGTGCGGCGTCAACAACGACGTCGTTGTGAAGGAGGAGGCCGCCACCGACGAGGCCGCCTCCGAGGAGGCCGTCGTCGCCGAGGAGTCCGCCACCAAGGAGGCGACCATCAAGTCCGCCGCCGCCGAGGTGTCCGCCGCCGCGGAGGCAGTCGCCGAGGAGGCGCCCGTCGCCGAAGTGGAGGTCGCCGAGGAGGCTGCCAAGGAGGTCGAGAAGCCGGCCAAGACCGTTTTCAACACGCCCGACCCAGCGGTGAGCGCGCCGCAGCGTTCTCTCCTGGCAATCCTAGCTTTCCACCCACCCGTATTAATCTCTCTCCCGTGTACCCCTACCATGCAGGAGTGGGCCGACCTGTCAATGGTCGTGGAGGACAGCCTTTACGTCTCCAAGCCGGTGTTTCTGACCAGCGTCGAGATCGGGTTGGCGGAGCCGCGCGCTGCGAAGATCATGCAGCGCGTCTCGCGCGGGCTGCTGGCGCGCAAGAAGGTGGCCGTGAAGGAGGAGGCCGCCACCGAGGAGGCCGCCACCGAGGAGGCCGCCGCCAAGTCCGCCGCCGCCAAGTCCGCCGCCGCCGAGGAGACCGCCGCCGAGGAGGCCGCCGTCGCCGAGGAGGCCGCCTCCGAGGAGCGGAGTTTGCGTCTGACACCCACACTGAGCTGACCCGGTCCCGCTTTCGATAGGACGAGGCCGGCTGGATCGCCTCGACCTCACGCAACAACACGGATTGCAAGGGCGAGGTCAAGCCCACGAAGGTCTTCAACAAGTACGACCTGCTCGACGACGTCGAGATCAAGGCGCAGACCGACGACGACAAGGACGAGGACGACGAGAAGGACGACGAGAAGGACGCGGAGGCGGACATAGCGGGTGAAAAGTCCTCGACGGTTTCGCGCCCACTCGCTCTGCACACACACCCGCCGCACCTTTGCTTGACAGCGCGTCTCGCACCGCAGGTGAACAAGCACGACTCGTCTGAGGAGACCAAGCCGACCTCGACGCGCTTCGGCTTCGGCTCTGGCTTCGGCAGCTTCTGCTCGTCAAAGCTGCTGTGCATCTTCTTCACCTTTTTCGTGCTGGGCTGCACTGGCGTTGCTCTCTCTTCGTACGGCTATATGGTTCGACCATGGTCGCTGCTTCGCGCCGCGCCGCTGCTGCTCGTGTCTCAATCCACGGCACACGACCTCAACTGCGGCGCATCTGTTGCCCTCGACGCGAACGCATTGGGCCCACTGGATCCATCATGGCCGGGTGCCAAGTGGCTGCAAATGGTGCATGGCACACCAGACAGGGCATGGAAGAGCTTCTTTGATGCATCAATGCTGCAGCTTGGGTCACTTGATCGCGAAGGCAAGCAGCTTGCCACGATGAGCACTTATGCGTGCTGCTTCAACTACGCGGCCGGAGCGAGCGTGACCGATGGGCTGCTCGTTGAATTTGGGACCTGGGCAGGCGGCTCGATGCGATGCTTCGCAGCCGGGATCCAGCAGACAGGCCACCCGAATCGCGCGATTGGATTCGATGCGTTCAAAGCTGGATTCATCGGGTCCAACGCTGCAAAGCTCCGCGGGACGCGTTGGTGGGATCCGAAGAAAACTGATTATGAGATGAAAGACTTAGACCTGCTGCCAATCTATAATTGGAACGTACAAGACGTCTATCCGACCGTCCGAGCCCAACGCGTCAACTTTCGAGAGCATCGGGAGGTGGATAGCAAACTATCTGGGGCGACAGTCGACGTGTTCATCACCGATGCGGCCAAGAGCGCAGCGCCACTTGCGCAGGACATTGGCGCCGTTGCACCCTACTTGCGTCCGGGCTCCATCCTGGTGTTTGCAGACTTCTTTTTCACAAATACGGTGGACAGTCCTCCAGCTGTCAATCAAGTCCTCTTTGTCTTCGGGCAGCTGGTGTCTTCAGGTATGCTGCGGCTCCTCGGGCTGACGGGGTCCTACGGTTACTTCGTACTGATGCGAGGAGTCTCTCGGGACTCAGTGTCGAGGTTGATGCACCAGTGGGAATTGAAGGCCAAGATCGGGGCAGAGTGCAAGAATGCGACAGTTGCCAGCATCAAGGCGATGAGCTCGCTGCTGCCGGAGACCCCGAAGAGATACTCGGATAAGATCATACCCAAGCTGCGCAGAGCCTGCCGACAGTAGACCATGGAGTCGCTCCATGCAGGGCGACGCAATGACGCAATCTCATAGCAATGTGCAAAGTTCACAGGACACCCGGCCCCGCCCGCAGGCAGCGTGACCTTATGGTGACTCTGCGTCTCCCTCCATGCACCATGGGGCTAGCTCAACTTGCTTTTGGTGTATACTCGAGCGCCGACGGCATAGGGGACGAGACGTCGTAGCGAGACTGAGCGTTCACGATTCCATATCAGATTGCACCGCGAGCGTGGGTTTCGTTTTTACGTACCACACTGTTACTCTGTACGTACCCACTTACGTTTTAGCAGGGCCAACCCAGAACAAACATCCGGGCAACTCAGAATCAAAGTCGGGCGTCCTGCGACACTCGAGAGCCGGCGGGATGGCCGTAGGGCGCAGCCGACTTTGATAAGCAAGGCGAGGCGCGCGATACCCGATACTCGACCCGACGATGCCCGGTTCCGGTTGCTGAAGGCGCATGTGCTGTTGCTGGATGCCCCAAATCCCTGCCGCTGAGACGTGAGAGGGTGCGAACTGATGGACTGACCGCCTCCACTCTCAGTGTGTTCACAGAACAGCAAAAACAGGCACAACGCGGCCTCCCCCTAACACACACGCTGAGAGCGGCGCAGCCGGGCAGCAATTTACGTATCATGCACGGAGCGGAAAGGAGGGAGCTTCCCAATGGTGCCTACTTCTCGACGACGGCGTACATCTCGTACGTGACGTTCTCCCAGGGCGTTTCCTTGACGCAACCCTCCCAGAAGTCGCTGGAGAGGTATTTCTCAATCTCCTCGGTGCTCTGGAAGAAGTAGCAACCGCCCCCGCGGTTCTTCTCGCCCCAACGGGCCGCGAGGAAGTGCTTGACGATGAGGCCGTCGTGCTGAGCAAACATGTTGCCGACGTTCGCGGACATCTCCTCGCTCTCGAGCATGCCGCGGAAGTTGGGCGGGTCCAGCTTGACGGTGCCGTTGATGATGAGCACGGCCTTCACGGAGGAGAGCTTGCGCCCGGACGCCTCGAGGACCTTCTCGGAGCCGGGAAGCACGTCGTAGCTGCGGTGGCCGTCAACCTCGGCGCCCTCCATAAGCTTCTCGTCCGAAAAGCCGAAGAGGACGCAGGCTTCAGTCGCAGGCTTGGTGCCCATCGAAGGTGTGGCAGTGAGGGTCTTACCCTCGAGGGTCAGCATGGAGGTTGCGCCGTCGGGTCGCTCAGTGCCGGCGGGGGCAAGCTGAAGGAAGGAGGCGAGAGACATCGTGCAGTCCTCCCGCCGGGGTAGATCGAGTTCTCCGACGACGAGAAGGCGCCGCGCGTCCAGCAGGCCTAACTCTCGTCTATCAGCGCGCCGCCTAACTCTCGCCCGAGGTTCGCCGACGTGGCGTTTTTTTTGAGCTAAGCCTTCGATGTTTTGTTTTTTAGGGGTAGACACCTCACTAGACCCCACATACGGTCTCGTCCGTGCCTCGCAGGCCGGTGAGATTGCTAGAGGTGGAGCAAGCTGCTCTAGCCTCGCATGTCACTTCCTGTCGTCTGTTGTGTCGTTGTGCCCTTGTTTGTTCTCTTGGCACCTTGGAGTGCTGGGGGGGGCGACAGGGAGGATGTGGCCCTGAGTTATGTGTACGCCGACTCAGGGTGTGTGGCAGCCAGCTGGCTGTGTGTCTTGTGAGCCTGTTTTGTGTCTGTGTGTCGCTCGTGCGTGTCGTCATCATCTGTCCAGCGTCCACCCATACCGCGTTGGTGTCCAGTCCGAGCCTGGCTGTTCTTCACCTTTCTACCTACCTACCTACCTAGGGGTCTCAAGGGCACTTGGAATGGACAGCCGATGAGCTCAGGATCCTGCTGGTGCTCCACAGAATGTCCACTACGAAGTCAAGGTGCCTAGCGCCCTCACAAAGACGAGGCAGGCTGGGCAGGGCTCGGCGGCACACGCACGGCGGATGCTGTGCGTCACTGGGCCACAAATTTGGTTTCGGCGGCACCCTCGACCAAACCTTGCTCAAGGTTCTTGGGTGCAGAGCGCGGCCACAAGTCACAGGGCCCGCTCGTCCATGCGACCGGCAAAGGCTGGGTCAAAGAGCACAAGCGACAAGGGACAGCACTACGACGCGCTCCATCCATGTCAAGAACGGAATAGTCAAGATTTGTCTCGTCGAAAGCCAGGCGGCATTGCGCCGCCGACCAAGAGAATCATCTTCAACTTCGCCAAAGAGGTTGGCAGCCCGAGCGCCGTCGACCGCACCGACTACGGCACAGCCTCGAGCAGCGCCCGGGGGCGCTTCGTCGCCCAGCACCACTCGCAACAGCTTTCGCGCGCCGCCGTCTGTGGCGACGCGCAGAACATCAACAACGCTGCTCGCAACATGCGTGTCGCGCACTCATTCATGACCGGTCTCAATGTCCCACCCCCCTGCGCGCGGGCCTTCTAGGACATACGAAAAAGGTGATTTTCTCATTGTGGTAGCTGATTGCTACAAGGTAGGAGGTCTCGCTCGTTCCTTACACCACGTCGATCATGTGCTCCGCCGCGACGCTCTCCAACCGGGCGCAACCGCCACCGGGTACCCGCAACTCGTACGTCCCGCGGGTGGGGCTGCCTACTTGCTGCGACACCCACGCCGCATATCGGCCCACATATCGCTGTCTTGCCGCGTCCGTTGCCCGCGGCCATCCTCGCTTCGGTGCATAAGAATCAGCAAAGGCTGCTGCGAGCCCCCACAGAATGGCGCTCGGTGTCTTGACGGCGCTTCAATCGCCGGCTGTCTGGGCGGCGGCACTCGGTGTCTATTGCGGTGTGTACCTGCTGCTGCTAAAGAAGAAGCTGCCGCGCACTTGGTGGCTGCCGCTCACCAAATGCTACTTCTGGCCGATGATTGGACCGACGCTCGCCGTGCCGACGACGCCGACAGCCTCATTGCACGCCCGCAGCGCCGCCGGCGTGGGCAACGACTTGTCGACGCCGAGCGTGTCGCAAACGGCGCGCACCTTGTCGGCGAACGTGGGCGGCAGCACGGCCGCAGCCGGGGCGGCGGCCTGCTCCCCACCCTCCTCCGCCGCCTCCTCCTCCTCCTCCTCCTCGTCCTGGTCGCGCATCTCTGCGTAAGTCGAGCGCGCGCCGAGCGCGGACTTGCCGCGACCCGCCTCCGCCTCTGCCCCGGCCGCCCCCTCCGCCTCCGGGGCGGCCGGAGCTGGAGACGCCTCGCCCGGCGTCTCGGGGTGGCGGGACCACGGGAACCAGCCGCGCCGCGGCCTTGGCGGCGTCGCGGCCGGTGCCGGTGCGGCCGCCGCTGCCTCGGCCGCAAGCCTCTCCGCCTCCGCCTCCTCGGCCGCGACTCGCGCCGCCTCCTCGGCCGCTAAGCGCTCCGCCTCTGCCTTCGCCGCGGCGGCCCGCGCCGCCTCGGCGGCCGCCCTGCGCGCCGCCTCCGCCTCCGCGTCCGCCTGCAGCCGCGCGAGAGGGGGTATCCGCGGGTCGGGCGGGGGGGGGGGGGGGCTCCCTCCTGGATGATGGCTCTAGCTCTTCCCTCCATAAGAGAAGGCCACTTCGAATGTGCACAGACGTGGTCAATGAGAGGGGGGGGTCTAGAGACTGAGGGGGTTTGGAGGTTCTTCTGTCTGTCTGTCCGCCTGCAGCCGCGCGCCCACCCGCAAGACGCGGTTCTGGTTCGGCACCTAGGTGCTGCATACACCAACATCAGGGCGGGAATGCGAGGGAAGCGACTACAGTGAATACGGCTGAATACGGCCGAGTACAGCTGAACACGTGTCCTCTCGAGCGCTACTAGGAATACAAGAATACCGCCTCTAGCGTTCGGCACCGGCTTGACGACGTGCTGCTTCTTCCCGAACCAAGACTTGCGCGACGGGGGGCCCTCGACGCGCCCCCACACCGTCTGGTGCAGCTCCGTCGCCGCCCCCTCGCTGCGCACCAGCATCTCCTTTGGCAGCTGCACCGGCGCCAGCAGCGCGAACTCCGCGTCGTGAGCCTAAGGTGCAGAATACGCCAACCTCGGGGCGAGAAGACGGTTCGTGCGGAGTATATGGCCATGCATACGGCGGTGTGCAGAGTACTAGTGGTGCATATACCAACGTCGGGGCGGCCTACGTGCTGAATACGCCAACCTCGGGGCGGGAATACGGCACTGCGCAGTGTCATCAGAGCACCGCGTGAATACGAGCGACAGGAGTACAAGCGATGCGGTTGCAGTACACGACGGAATACAGCCGAAGCCGTGTCCTCTCGAGCGCAAGTTGGAGTACAAGCATGCGTCTGCCGCTTCTAGTCGTCGTGAGCCGCTCTGCGCTTGGCCGCCTCTGCGACCGCCTTCTCTTCGCCCTCGACGCTGCCGGCGCAGCCCTCCGCCTCCTCGCGCGCGTCGCCGAGGCTTGAGCGGGAGCTCTCCACAGCGTGGTACGACTGCCGCAGCGGCCGGACCGCGCCGACAAGCGTCTCCTTTGTTCGCGGCGTCAGGCTGGCGTCCTCCGCCTCCTCGTCAATGCCGGCCGGCGACGGCGCGCGGTCGCCTAGGGACATGTCTCGGACGTGTCATGGACGTGTCGCGGACATGCCGGCCGGCGACGGCGCGCGGTCGCCAAGGCTCATCCGTAGGCTGCCCCGGTCGCCCGGGTCGCCGCAACTCGAGCGGAGGCTGTGCCGCGCGCGGGCGAGCCGCTCTGCCTTGCGCTCCCCCCCGGTGGGGCCGGCAATGCACCCGTTTGGAGCCGCGCTGATGCGTCTCGCGACGCCGGCGAGTTCGTCGTCCGCCTGCGTCGTGGAGCCGAGGTGAGGGCGGGAGTGCGGTCTCGCGCCGCGTATTCAGAGCAGCTCGTGTGAAGACGAGGGATGCGACCACAGTGCATACCGCGGAAGAGGGTCGGATGCAGCGGAGTGCGCGCCCCTCGAGCGCTAGGCGGGGTGCAAGAGTCCGTCTTCCGCTTCTAGGGCGGGAGATATGGGGAGATATGGGGAGATATGGGGAGATATGGGGAGATATGGGGAGATATGGGGAGATATGGGGAGATATGGGGAGATATGGGGAGACAGTCCGCTTCTAGGCGTGTCGTCCTCCTCCGCCGCGTCCGTCGAGGCGTTGGACGCTGGCGCGGAGCCCACCGACTCGGAGGACGAGCCGACCGCGTCCAGCATGCCTGCGAGGGCGTTCGCCGCCGCCGGAGAAGAGACGCCGCTTTCCACCTCCGCACCCTGCCCGCCCGCCTCCGTGTCCGCCGCCGCCGCCTCCCCCGCCGCCGCCGCCTCCCCCGCCGCCGCCGCCTCCCCCGCCGCCGCCTCCTCCTCCTCCTCCTCCTCCGCCGCCGCCGCCGCCGCCATTTCCCCCGCTTCCGCCTCCCCCTCCGCTTCCGCCGCGCCATCGGCTGCCGACGCCTCCGCAGCAGCCCCCGCCTCCTCCTCCTCCTCCTCCTCCTCCTCCGCCGCTGCCGCCACCGCCGCCTCCGCCGCCTCCGCCGCCTCCGCCGCCTCCGCCGCCTCCGCCGCCGCCTCCGCCTCCGCCGCCGCTGGCGCTGCCGCCGCCTCAGGCGCCACCGCCTCGTCGGACGCGTCGTCTGCTGCCACTCCATCGCCAGGGTCTCCCCCGCCTGGGCCTTCCTCCCTGGAGGCCGGGTCCGCCTGGCTCTTTCTAGCCGCGATCACCTCCGAGGCAAGAGCCGCTGCGCCGCCGGACGCGACCGCGTCGCCGATGATCTCGAGCATCGCATCCTAGGCGGGTGGGTACGTGGGCCTCTCCACACGCACAACGTGGTGGGGAAGGGGCCAGGCAGCCCCTCGCATCTCCACACCCGGACACGGGCAGGAGCCGGCACGGCACACTCAAAGTGCAAGGCCCGGCGCACGTGGTCAGGGGCGGGAGTACGGTCTTGTGCAGAGTAGTCAGAGCACCGCGTGAATGCGAGGGGTACGAATACATGAATGCAGCTGAAGGCTGACTACGCGACCTCTCGAGCGCTAGTTGGGAGACAATAATATCCGTATTCCCCTTCTTGGCGTCGCGGCCTTCCCGGCGCGGCCTTCCGCCTTCATCGCAGCTAGCCGCGCCTAACGCCCAACCGGAGGAGTGTTAGGCCGAGGCCTCGGGGGTCCGAGGGACGCGTCCAAGCGGTCGGCGCGCCTTCATCTCCGCCTTCTTTTGCGCCGCCGCCGAGCTCGCACCGTCGTCGGGCGCCGCCGGGCCGCCCTCACCCGCCGCCGCCGCCTCCGCAGGCGGCTCGGCGGGAGGCTCGGCAGCCTTGGACTCGTCGATCGTGTCCTCTGGAGCCGGAGCGGGAGCGGGGTCTTCGGCTCCCGCAGCAGCCTCCTCCGCTGAAGGAGGAGCCGGCGGATCTTCAGCGGGCTCGGCCGCTGCTGGTGCATCCTCCTTTGCCGCCGCCGCTGCCTTCTCCGCCTTGATGCGCGCCAGCCGCTCTTTGGGAGTCTCCTTCTTTGCCTCGGCCGCCGCAGGTTCCACTGCCGGCGCTGGCTTCGCCTCGGCCGCCGGAGGCTCCGCTGCCGGCGCGGGAGCAGGCTCCTCGGCTTGGGCGGCGGCGGCGGCCGCCGCAGCCTTCTCGGCCTTCATCCGAGCTAATCGCTCCTTGACCGACTCTGGCATCGTTTCGTGCTTTGTGCTGTTGTCCTCTGCAGTCTGGTCAGCTTCTGCGGTGTCGGCGGGTCGGCGGCTACCGACAAGTGCTCGCAATGGACGGTGTGCGGAGAGAATAAAAAGTCTGATTTTACAAAAAACTCCCGCGCACGACACTAGGCACAGGACTGGCGCGCACTGGCACTAACACAGGTACACCGAATAAAAAGAATTTTACCAAGCAACTCCCTCGCACGACACTAGGCACGGGACTGGCGCGCACAATAAAAATAATTTCGACCGACAAAAAGAGAAACGGAGAATTCTCACAAGAAAAAATGCCACACGCCCTCTTTCAACACAAGGCACGGGACTGGCGCGCACTGACTGGCACTCTCTAACACAGGTTCACCACGGGAGCCGCCAAGCGACTCCTGCGAGGACGGCGAGGCACTTAGCTCCGTGCACTCGACCGCCCTCGCTCGCCGCAGGATGACCCGAGGTGGCCCGAGATTAGGCGAGAACACCAAGCTCGTCGGGAAGGACCCGGTGGGCAGGGACGGCGGCTGCTGCTCGTGGCGACTCGCTACATCGCGGAGGGCCGAGGGCGAGGCCCTGCTCACGGGACTACACGCGCGCGCCGCGCCTGCCCGGCGACACGAGCGAAGGCCCGCTGCGGCTGCTCTTGCAGTTTGGCCTGCCGCCGGCTGCTTGGGTCCAGCCGGATGAGTAGAGCAGGGGGGGGGGGGGGCGGGTTGGCGCGAGAGAGACGTAAACAGCAACTCCGCGACGACCGAGCACGGAGCCACCCTCCCTCGGAGTGTCGGTTTCTTTTGTTTCTCTTCTTGTTTGCTCCTATATTGTTAGGATGCAGGGCGGTGGTCGTGCCATCGGCGCGGCTTCGAACACACACACACCACGCCGCAACCGTCGCCGGCGCGCGACACGTTCCCGTCGGCTGGACTGTCCTCGTCGAGTGCGTGTCGCAAAGGCGAGACGCACTCAGGGACAGTGCCGACGAGACGCGGCTCGAAGGGCGACTCCCGCGAAGGCACGTCTGGCACCCGTGGCGCGGGGCTCGTCTTCGAAAAAGTCGGGTATGGCTCTACCCGCAACTCTCTCGCTGACATGCGCGCCCCGTCGAGCGTACGGCGGGCGCGCTGCGGTCGCACGCCTCCCCAAGTCATATGCCACGGCGTGAGGCCTACAATCAGCACACGCGCTTCTGCTCGCAATCACCCAATGAAAATTGTCATCACCCGTGAGTGCGAGATAGCGGGTTAGCGGCTGGCCGCTAGCCTGTGAGGAGGGCCGGCGTCCATAGACACCTCACACGACCCCACACACAGTGTTGTCCGGCCTTGCGGGGCCGGCGAGATTGCTAGAGGCGGAGCAGCCTGCTCTAGTCTCACACGTTGCCCCTGTCGCCTGTCTGTGTTTGTGTGCTGTTGTTTGAACCCTTGGCACCGTGTGTGCTGGGGGGGGCGACAGGGGGGGACGTGGCCCTGAGACGGGACCTCCGGACTCTAGGACGACGCCACGGGACTCTAGGAGAGAGAGTGTGTGAAGGGAGTCTGGGCGGGGCTTTGGCCCGACGCCCCCCCCCTCGACGAGTCGACGTACGGCTCTAGTCGAGCAACCGTAACTCGCTTCGTCAATCTCTTCGGACCTTTGATGTGAGTCAGGTCGGAGTCCATCGGCGGAGTCGTCGACATTGTGGTCGACGGCGTGTGCGAGCCGATAGCGCAGGAGAGAGAGAAAGTCGAGAAAGACTCTCTCGGCAGAGTGGTCGACATCGTAGTCGACGGCGTGCGAACCAATTGCATGGCAGTCGTGTGGATGATGGTGAGCTGGTGCAAACTTCGTGCGGTCATGGCGCGTTGTGCGTGGGACCTCTCCAGAAAAACAAAATTTGTTTGGTATTGCTAAAAATTCTCTCTCTCTCTCTCCCTCTCCAGTGGTGGCGTAGGAGGAGGCGCGCGCGCTCGGTGAAGCGTGGTGGGTTTGCATGGTGCTTGCTGGTACATCCACTTGGTTGCTGTGAAGAATTGAGTCCGGTCGTTGTCGTGGTTGTGAAAAAAATAGAAAAAAAAAATCGTCGTGTCGACGCAAAAGAAAAATGTTGATGGTTCGCTGAACCCGGCAACCCGGCATAGCGAACCAATTGCTGCTGGCGATGGCGTAGGCGCTGTCGGCGAGAGCGAAGACGGCGCGAACCAGGCTGCGCAATTGGCTCGCTGAACCCGGCAACCCGGCATAGCGAACCAATTGCTGGCGATGGCGTAGGCGCTGTCGGCGAAAGAGAAGACGGCGCGAGCGGCTCTCAACGGAGCCGCCAGGGACAGAGTCGCTGGCACGAATTGGGGTGCTGCTGACAGGAGGCGAGGGGGTGCAGACGGAGACACCGAGGGAAACGCCGCTGTCGACGGAGAGGCCTGGAAGGCTAGGCGAAGCGGCGTGGCGGCGGCCACCGCTGCTACGAGAAGGTGGGAGGGCATAAGGGTGGCTCCCGATGCGGACGTCGCCGATGAAGAGGCGGATAACAGAGTTGCTGTCAACGGGACGTGAGGCGGCGCAGATAGGGCCATCGAGGGAGTTACCGCCGGTGACGAAGAGACCAGGGAGGCGAGGCGAGGCGCAGCCGCGGCGGGCGATGGTCGGATCCAGTCTGGATCCAGCTCCAGCTTCCCCCCCTTCGCTGTAGTCGAGTAGCGCTGCAGGATGCGGACTGGGTGCAGCGGGTAAAGGCGCTGGCGGCGCGGTGAGTTCGCAGGAGCTCCTCGGCGCGTGCTCGGGTGCTGGAGGTCGGTGGCTGGAGCCAACCGGACCGTGTCCGTTGCGCAGGGGAAAGAGTGAATCGCAAGCGGTGTGCGAGAGAAAGGCGGGGATGAAGATTGCGAGCATTTAGCCGGTGAGGTGGATAGCGTGTTGGGGGTTCCAAAGGGCTGTTCGCGTGAACAGACGACGCTGCCACGTTCGGCCGGGGCGTCCTGGGCGGGCAAAAACGCCCGCCCCGGCGGCACTGGTTGGGTAGTAGTCTAAGTTCTGAGCCTCGAGGCTGGACGGGTCTAAGTGTGGCTAGCCACGCTGGAGTGCTTGCGCGGTCTAAGATCAGCGGGAGCCTCTTACATCGGCTAAGTCGGCCGTGGCACGGCCTGGGGCCAGGAGGCTCCCACCGTGATCAACGATACGGCGCAGCCCCCAAATTTTCTTCGCCTGCGGCGGGCGATCGATCCTCTTCATGCTTAGCAATCGCCGCTTCAGCATCCTCCTCTTTCGACTTTCGTTGCTGCTCCTTCATTCTTGAGCGACGTCTAGCCAAACAGTTCTCACATGACACGAAGCTCCTCAAGCTTAATCAAATGCGTGACGGTGAAGGCGTGAAGCCTGTGTGTGCTGGTCCTCTTTGAACGATCCGCGCGTGAGGTAGCATAGGGCCTTGTTGGCAGCAGCCAGCTTGTTGCTCTGCTTCGTTGCGATGAGCTGATTGGGATCGCAGAAGTGCATGCCAAGCACCGCCACGATCTTGAAGCAGAACACATCGCAACCGCATCGTCCGCACTGCCATCGGCATGCCGCGCCCGCCGCTTCGCCGCAGCCGCCTTAAGGCACGCATAGCGGCAGCACATGGTGGGGGGGGTACTTGAGCAGGCGTTGCGCGCCGCAAGTAGCGCACTGGCCCTGGGAGAAGGCGATATGGCGTCGTGCGCGGCATACGTTGGTCGGGACGCGTCCATGGGCGGACACCGGGGTGACGACACGCCTCAGGACACGAGATCCGGGAAGGGCATGGTGTCACGCGGGCCCTGTCTGCAGCAGCAGTGCTAACTAGAACGACAAAATTCCGGATGGACCGGAGAGTGTCTACATTCTCGAGGCACCGTTCTCGCCCTCGCTGAAAAGCTGGCTGGTGGTCGCGCGCAGCGCGTCAGCGCCACTCCGACTGGTTGGGCACCTCGGCTGGGTCCATCGGCAAGAGGCCCGCGCCGTCGGGGAGCCCCGCGAGCGCATGGGCGGCCGGCGCGAGCGGAGGACGACGGGCCGAGATCGGCTGGTTTGGCACGAAAAACACAAGGCGCCAAGGGGGGGGGTGGAGCCTCGGTACCCTAGAAGACTGGCTGGCGGCATCGGATCCGTCCGGGACCGCAGCTCGCACCTAGGCTCGCACCCGCTCTTGGCCTCTTCCGACGAGGGGGAGGGGGCCGGCTCTGACACCTTTGACCTACCTTGGGAGCTAAGAAACCACGGCGTGGGGTGGGTGAGGGGTGTGGAAAGGCTTAGAAACGGCGGCGTGCCGCGAAATCCTGTTTTCTTAATGCCCGCAACCCACTGTAAGCGACTCCTGCGAGGACGGCGAGGCACTTGGCTCCGTGCACTCGACCGCCCTCGCTCGCCGCAGGCAAGCTCATTCAGACGCGTCGCTCGAGCGGCGCGAGAGCCTCTGCCACTCCTGCGCCGCTCGCCAGAGCGCCGCCTGCGGCAGAGCATCATCGCTGGACGCCACCGCTGCTGCAGCATCGCTGGAGGCGGCGGAGGCGGCGGTGGCGTCCGCCTCGCCAACCAGGTCCGTCCAGTACTGCTTGTCGAGCCACGCGGGCCGTGGCAGCGCCCACTCACGCACCAAAATCCGCTCGACCGCTCGAAGCGACTGCTCCGCCCAGCAGCACGGCTTGCCTTGGTAGCCGGTCCACGTGAAGTCGTTGTTGGCGAGGTGGATGCGCCTATAAAAAAGACCTCCAAGGCGTGTCTTTTTAGAGTCGGTCGAAGTCGGCGAAGCTGGACGCGCCGGCGCGAGTTCGGCGTCGCCACCGCGTCGACGTACTGTCGCGGCGTGACTCCGCGCAGGCAAGGCTCGGCTGGGCAGGCGCCAGGCCTGGAGGTCTGTACGTGCATCATCGACGAGGTAGGCGACGGCAGCAGCGCGAGCTTGTCGGTGGTCCAGATGCCAAGCACGACCTCTCTCGGCGGAGGCTCGGCGGACGCGTTGTAACCTAGAAGGTTCGGAGAAGGTTCAGGGAACCTTCTCCCGCCGGAGAGGGGGGCGGTCGCGTGGCAGCCTCGCGCAGCGAAGGCGGCGCGGTGGTAGTCCATCAGTCGAGTGTGGAGGGGGAGGAGGAGGGCGGGGTCGGTGGTGACGGTCAGCGGCTCGCCCGCGAGGTCCCGGACAAATGGCAAATACCACTTGACCTGCGGGTGTTCGAGCGTGAAGGTGTAGACCGCCTCGAGCGCCGCTGGCCCGGGGGGCTCTTTGCCTCTCCGACGGATCGGTCCGTCGTGATATCGCCCCACCAGTGGCGGGTCGGCGTCGACCGACGCGAAGGTGCCCTCTGCAAGGCCGAGCTTGCTGACCCACCACGGATGGTCGTAGATGGCGTACACCTTGACATCCTCGTGCGCCTCGGCGACAGGGCCCGCCTGGCAGGGCGTGCAGTTGGTCAGGATGGTCGTCGCCAGTTTCGCCCGCACGCTCGGGCCCCTGTCGAACACGACGGACGCCGGGTCGAGCCGCTCTACCGCCTGGCGAGGCAGGTTGAGGAGGACGGCTGAAGCGCGGACCACGCCGCCGCCTCCTGCAAAGTGGAGCAGCGAGGCGCCGCCCTCCGCGAGGGCGTCGCCGCCTCCGTCGTAGATGCCCGTGAGCTCGTGCCGGTAAAAGACCCGCACGCCGCGGCCGAGCGCCTCGCGCAGCATGGCCCGGACGGGTGTGGCGTAGCCTGCGTTGTGGCCGTCGGCGTCGACGATGCGGTAGAGGGTGGCGTTCATCTCGGCGTCCGGGGAGCAGGAGGGCTCGTAGCAGACGGTTTCAAGCTTGAAATGATTGACGATGAGGTCGGCGGGCAGGTGCATGCTCATGCCGAAGCGATACGCGCCGATGTCGACGGTCAGCCCGTCCACGTCCACCGAGTACGTGCGGCCACCCACCGCCTGACGCGCCTCAAACAGGCAGACCGAAGACGCGTCGGCTACAGCGGCGTCAACCGCGAGCCGCCACGCCGAGTACACGCCAGCCCAGCCACCTCCAACGATGGCCGTCGTGCATTGGATGGGCTCGCTTGCATGTGTCCAAGGTGCGGCAAGGAACGAGCTGACGAGGTGGACATGAGCCATAGTTGCCGAGCGACCGCCGGTCTGTGTGAGTTATGGGAGTTGGAGCCAGGTGTGGTGTGGACGCGAGAATAGCTCCGCCGTTCATGGAGGCAACCGATGCGAGTCGACTGGTGTGTGTCGTCGTGGTTTCGTATCAAGAATACTCACTCACCCACCGCCGGTCTGTGCTGAGAATTTAAACAAAATAACTCTCTCTCACAGCAGACAGGCTCGACACAGGTGCGAACTGGCGCGTGCTAGTACTATCACAGGCGCGGTCGAGTGCACGGAGCTAAGTGCCTCGCCGTCCTCGCAGGAGTCGCTTACGTAGGCGGCTACCTGTTAGTGCCAGTGCGCGCCAGTCCCGTGCCTTGTGTTGAAAGAGGGCGTGTGGCAATTTTTTCTTCTGCGAAAATTCGGAGGGGAACCCCCGACGGACGGAGAGGCGTGCATGCAGTCGTTGCGTCGCCTGCGCTGGGGGCTGTGCTTTGCCTCCCCCCTTTCCCCACCCCCTAACAGGTAACTACACCCTTCATCTCTATCTAGAAGTCATCCAAAAAACTTAGGAGTTTTGGCACCTTGAGAAAGGCCATGCGGAATCTTACGGATCCGGAATGCGATTCAGCGTGAAATTCTGCATCTAGACCGATTTTGGCTATCCGATCCACAAGGATTCGGCACTCGCCGACGGAAGTGCTATGCACACTTCGCAGGTTCGTGCAGTGATGTCGCTGGCGCTCGCCGTCGGCGTACACGCGACGTGCAACCCGTATTGTGGGGACAAGACGCAGGGCTGGGATAAAAAGTGCGACTGGGGTGGCTGCTACAGCTGCACCGAGTGCTCCGCCCCTGCGCCGGTGTGCAAGCCGTTTTGTGAGGACAAGACGCAGGCCTGGGATGACAAGTGCACCTGGACTGGCTGCACCGGCTGCACCGAGTGCATCGTCCCTGAGCCGGTGTGCAAGCCGTTTTGTGAGGACAAGACGCAGGGCTGGACTGACAAGTGCACCTGGACTGGCTGCACCGGCTGCACCGAGTGCTCCGCCCCTGCGCCGGCGTGCAAGCCGTTTTGTGAGGACAAGACGCAGGCCTGGGATGACAAGTGCACCTGGACTGGCTGCACCGGCTGCACCGAGTGCCTGGCCCCTTTGCCGTCGGCGCCGCCCCCCACACCGCCGCCTCCGACCGACCCAACCTCACCGTCGGCGCCGCCCCCCACACCGCCGCCTCCGACGCCACCACCGCCCACACCGCCGCCTCCGACGCCACCGTCGGCGCCGCCCCCCACACCGCCGCCTCCGACGCCACCGTCGGCGCCGCCCCCCACACCGCCGCCTCCGACGCCACCACCGCCGAGGCCCCCAGCGATGTGCAAGCCGTTTTGTGAGGACAAGACGCAGAACTGGGGTAACAAGTGCACCTGGGGGGGCTGCAACGGCTGCTCCGAGTGCGGCCCGTCGGCGCCGCCCCCCACACCGCCGCCTCCGACCGACCCAACCTCACCGTCGGCGCCGCCCCCCTCACCGCCGCCTCCGACGCCACCACCGCCGTCGCCCCCAGCGATGTGCAAGCCGTTTTGTGAGGACAAGACGCAGAACTGGGGTGACAAGTGCACCTGGGGGGGCTGCAACGGCTGCTCCGAGTGCGGCATGTGCAAGCCGTTTTGTGAGGACAAGACGCAGAACTGGGGTGACAAGTGCACCTGGGGGGGCTGCAACGGCTGCTCCGAGTGCTCGTCCCCTGCGCCGGTGTGCAAGTCGTTTTGTGAGGACAAGACGCAGGCCTGGGATGACAAGTGCACCTGGACTGGCTGCACCGGCTGCACCGAGTGCAGTTGAGACGGCGCGAGAAGTGTGGAAGGGGTCAGGTTGGTGCAACGGCGAGTGTGCGTGGAGCAACGGAGTTTGCGTGGCGTCGGGAGGTGTCTGATTGTGGCAGTCTAGTCTAGCGTGCGGGGCAGGGCAGGGCGGGGCTGGGCAGGGCGGTGCTGGGCAGGGCGGTGCTGGGCAGGGCGGGGCTGGGCAGGGCGGGGCTGGGCAGGGCGGGGCTGGGCAGGGCGGTGCTGGGCAGGGCGGGGCGGGGCAGGGCGGGGCTGGGCAGGGCGGTGCTGGGCAGGGCGGGGCTGGGCAGGGCGGGGCTGGGCAGGGCGGTGCTGGGCAGGGCGGTGCTGGGCAGGGCGGGGCTGGGCAGGGCAGGGCGGGGCGGGCAGGGGCAGGGCAGGGCGGGGCGGGCAGGGGCAGGGCAGGGCGGGGCGGGCAGGGGCAGGGCAGGGTGGTGCAGGGCAGGGATGGGCGGGCAGGGGTAGGGCAGGGCGGTGCTGGGCAGGGCGGGGCTGGGAAGGTCGGTGCGGGGCGGGCAGGGGCAGGGCAGGGTGGTGCAAGGCAGCGCAAGGCAGGGGCGGTGCTGGGCGGTGGTCAGAGTGCAGTGTTTGTGCGGCGCGGGCGCCTTGAGCTACTGTCCTAAAAAAAACTGTTCAGTTTTCAAAAAGGGAGCTACCTGCTCCGGCGACACTAGGGACTCGGGCCTGATCCCGCACAAAACATCTCCACACTCTCTCCTCTCCTATGACACGACTCTCCGACCTTGGGCTAGATTCCCACATTTCACCACAAGCGCCAAACTGCTTCGCCGCGCGCTGCTTACAGCGTCAAGTGCGGCCCTTAGCTGAGTAGAACTCGAAGTGGGCGTCGAGGCGGCCTATAGTAGAGTGTGAGCCCGCGCGCTGCAATCCTCGCAGGAGTCGCTTGGCGGCTCCCGTGGTGAACCTGTGTTAGTGCCAGTCAGTGCGCGCCAGTCCCGTGCCTTGTGTTGAAAGAGGGCGTGTGGCATTTTTTCTTGTGAGAATTCTCCGTTTCTCTTTTTGTCGGGCGAAATTATTTTTATTGTGCGCGCCAGTCCCGTGCCTAGTGTCGTGCGAGGGAGTTGCTTTGTAAAATTCTTTTTATTCGGTGTACCTGTGTTAGTGCCAGTGCGCGCCAGTCCTGTGCCTAGTGTCGTGCGAGGGAGTTTTGGAAATCGTTTTCTTTTTATTCTCTCGACACCGTCCATTGCGAGCACTTGTCGGTAGCCGCCGACCCGCCGACACCGCAGAAGCTGACCAGACTGCAGAGGACAACAGCACAAAGCACGAAACGATGCCAGAGTCGGTCAAGGAGCGATTAGCTCGGATGAAGGCCGAGAAGGCTGCGGCGGCCGCCGCCGCCGCCCAAGCCGAGGAGCCTGCTCCCGCGCCGGCAGCGGAGCCTCCGGCGGCCGAGGCGAAGCCAGCGCCGGCAGTGGAACCTGCGGCGGCCGAGGCAAAGAAGGAGACTCCCAAAGAGCGGCTGGCGCGCATCAAGGCGGAGAAGGCAGCGGCGGCGGCAAAGGAGGATGCACCAGCAGCGGCCGAGCCCGCTGAAGATCCGCCGGCTCCTCCTTCAGCGGAGGAGGCTGCTGCGGGAGCCGAAGACCCCGCTCCCGCTCCGGCTCCAGAGGACACGATCGACGAGTCCAAGGCTGCCGAGCCTCCCGCCGAGCCGCCTGCGGAGGCGGCGGCGGCGGGTGAGGGCGGCCCGGCGGCGCCCGACGACGGTGCGAGCTCGGCGGCGGCGCAAAAGAAGGCGGAGATGAAGGCGCGCCGACCGCTTGGACGCGTCCCTCGGACCCCCGAGGCCTCGGCCTAACACTCCTCCGGTTGGGCGTTAGGCGCGGCTAGCTGCGATGAAGGCGGAAGGCCGCGCCGGGAAGGCCGCGACGCCAAGAAGGGGAATACGGATATTCTTGTCTCCCAACTAGCGCTCGAGAGGTCGCGTAGTCAGCCTTCAGCTGCATTCATGTATTCGTACCCCTCGCATTCACGCGGTGCTCTGACTACTCTGCACAAGACCGTACTCCCGCCCCTGACCACGTGCGCCGGGCCTTGCACTTTGATGTGTGCCGTGCCGGCTCCTGCCCGTGTCCGGGTGTGGAGATGCGAGGGGCTGCCTGGCCCCTTCCCCACCACGTTGTGCGTGTGGAGAGGCCCACGTACCCACCCGCCTAGGATGCGATGCTCGAGATCATCGGCGACGCGGTCGCGTCCGGCGGCGCAGCGGCTCTTGCCTCGGAGGTGATCGCGGCTAGAAAGAGCCAGGCGGACACGGCCTCCAGGGAGGAAGGCCCAGGCGGGGGAGACCCTGGCGATGGAGTGGCAGCAGACGACGCGTCCGACGAGGCGGTGGCGCCTGAGGCGGCGGCAGCGCCAGCGGCGGCGGAGGCGGAGGCGGCGGCGGAGGCGGCGGAGGCGGCGGAGGCGGCGGAGGCGGCGGAGGCGGCGGTGGCGGCCGACGGCGGTGGAGCGGAGGAGGAGGAGGAGGAGGAGGAGGAGGAGGCGGGGGCTGCTGCGGAGGCGTCGGCAGCCGATGGCGCGGCGGAAGCGGAGGGGGAGGCGGAAGCGGCGGAAGCGGCGGCGGCGGCGGCGGCGGAGGAGGAGGAGGAGGAGGAGGCGGCGGCGGCGGAGGCGGCGGCGGCGGGGGAGGCGGCGGCGGCGGGGGAGGCGGCGGCGGCGGACACGGAGGCGGGCGGGCAGGGTGCGGAGGTGGAAAGCGGCGTCTCTTCTCCGGCGGCGGCGAACGCCCTCGCAGGCATGCTGGACGCGGTCGGCTCGTCCTCCGAGTCGGTGGGCTCCGCGCCAGCGTCCAACGCCTCGACGGACGCGGCGGAGGAGGACGACACGCCTAGAAGCGGACTGTCTCCCCATATCTCCCCATATCTCCCCATATCTCCCCATATCTCCCCATATCTCCCCATATCTCCCCATAGCTCCCCATAGCTCCCCATATCTCCCGCCCTAGAAGCGGAAGACGGACTCTTGCACCCCGCCTAGCGCTCGAGGGGCGCGCACTCCGCTGCATCCGATCCTCTTCCGCGGTATGCACTGTGGTCGCATCCCTCGTCTTCACACGAGCTGCTCTGAATACGCGGCGCGAGACCGCACTCCCGCCCTCACCTCGGCTCCACGACGCAGGCGGACGACGAACTCGCCGGCGTCGCGAGACGCATCAGCGCGGCTCCAAACGGGTGCATTGCCGGCCCCACCGGGGGGGAGCGCAAGGCAGAGCGGCTCGCCCGCGCGCGGCACAGCCTCCGCTCGAGTTGCGGCGACCCGGGCGACCGGGGCAGCCTACGGATGAGCCTTGGCGACCGCGCGCCGTCGCCGGCCGGCATGTCCGCGACACGTCCATGACACGTCCGAGACATGTCCCTAGGCGACCGCGCGCCGTCGCCGGCCGGCATTGACGAGGAGGCGGAGGACGCCAGCCTGACGCCGCGAACAAAGGAGACGCTTGTCGGCGCGGTCCGGCCGCTGCGGCAGTCGTACCACGCTGTGGAGAGCTCCCGCTCAAGCCTCGGCGACGCGCGCGAGGAGGCGGAGGGAAGCGCCGGCAGCGTCGAGGGCGAAGAGAAGGCGGTCGCAGAGGCGGCCAAGCGCAGAGCGGCTCACGACGACTAGAAGCGGAAGACGCATGCTTGTACTCCAACTGGCGCTCGAGAGGACACGGCTTCGGCTGTATTCCGTCGTGTACTGCAACCGCATCGCTTGTACTCCTGTCGCTCGTATTCACGCGGTGCTCTGATGACACCGCACAGCACCGCACTCTCGCCCCCGAGGGTGGCGTATTCGTAGCACGTAGGACGGTGGCCGACGTTGGTATATGCACCACTAGTACTCTGCACACCGCCGTACTCCTGGCCATGTACTCCGCACGAACCGTCTTCTCGCCCCGAGGTTGGCGTATTCTGCACCTTAGGCTCACGACGCGGAGTTCGCGCTGCTGGCGCCGGTGCAGCTGCCAAAGGAGATGCTGGTGCGCAGCGAGGGGGCGGCGACGGAGCTGCACCAGACGGTGTGGGGGCGCGTCGAGGCCCCCCCGTCGCGCAAGTCTTGGTTCGGGAAGAAGCAGCACGTCGTCAAGCCGGTGCCGAACGCTAGAGGCGGTATTCTTGTACTCCAACTAGCGCTCGAGAGGACACGTGTTCAGCTGTACTCGGCCGTATTCAGCCGTATTCACTGTAGTCGCTTCCCTCGTATTCCCGCCCTGATGTTGGTGTATGCAGCACCTAGGTGCCGAACCAGAACCGCGTCTTGCGGGTGGGCGCGCGGCTGCAGGCGGACAGACAGACAGAAGAACCTCCAAACCCCCTCAGTCTCTAGACCCCCCCCTTTCATTGACCCCGTTGGTGCACATTCGAAGGGGCCTTTTTTTATGGGGGGAAGAGCTAGAGCCTTCTTCCCGGGGGGGGCCCCCCCCCCCCCCCCCCCGCCCGACCCGCGGATACCCCCTCTCGCGCGGCTGCAGGCGGACGCGGAGGCGGAGGCGGCGCGCAGGGCGGCCGCCGAGGCGGCGCGGGCCGCCGCGGCGAAGGCAGAGGCGGAGCGCTTAGCGGCCGAGGAGGCGGCGCGAGTCGCGGCCGAGGAGGCGGAGGCAGAGAGGCTTGCGGCCGAGGCAGCGGCGGCCGCACCGGCGCCGGCCGCGACGCCGCCAAGGCCGCGGCGCGGCTGGTTCCCGTGGTCCCGCCACCCGGAGACGCCGGGCGAGGCGTCTCCAGCTCCGGCCGCCCCGGAGGCGGAGGGGGCGGCCGGGGCAGAGGCGGAGGCGGGTCGCGGCAAGTCCGCGCTCGGCGCGCGCTCGACTTACGCAGAGATGCGCGACCA
>NW_005199089.1:92971-95064 GCF_000372725.1 Emiliania huxleyi CCMP1516
TCCCACCCACCCAGTCGAGAAAAGAATGTCGTCGTGGCCTTGCACCTCCACCTCGTCGATCTCAGCTTGCTCATCCGCCTCGACCAGGGCCCGTCTGTCATTCGGCATCATGCACGCGGTATCTTCGTAGTCTTCGCACAGCCTCTCAAGCTTCTTGATAGGGCCTGGGCAGCACTTGGAACTTCCTCCTTCAAGCATGGAGCAACCCATTCCGCCGCATCTGCCGCACGAAGCGGCACAGCAGACGCGGCCGGGGCCGGGGAAGCCGAGATCGCACCAGGTGCGCGGGAAGTTGGGCGGGAAGTTGGGCGTGGGCGGGACTAAGGGCGGCGGAGGCGACGGCGGCGGCGGCGACGGCGGGGGCGGCGACGGCGGAGAAGGCGAGGGCGGCGGAGACGGCGGCGGCGACGGCGGAGGAGGCGAGGGCGGCGGAGACGGCGGCGGCGACACATGGTGGCAGTACTCGACCAGACGTCGTGGTCGGCGCGCGAATGGATGCCGTTTGCGCTGCAGCGACTGTCGGTGCAGCTCTGGATAGCGCTCGCGGACGAGGCACAGCGCGCCATTGGTGCGGCGTCACGCGGCCGCGAGGGACCGCGGGGGGATGCTACGCCTACGGCTTTAGTGCCGAGCCTCGCGAGTCGCGCGTACACTCCAATTCGAGACCGAGTTCAGAGAACAGAGTAAAATCTCAAACGGCACCAACACAAAAACCGCGCACATGAACGCAAAACCAGACCGTACCATTCACCCCCATTCTATACTATTCAAGCTACGAACCGATTAATGCGCTTAACGCCCACTGGCGCGTTCAACGGCCCTAAGCGGCGAACAGAGAACTCAGCGAACTACTGCGCGAACGATTCGCGATCTACTAGATAGACAGCCACTTGATGGATCACCTCACTGGCCTCTGAGAGAGACGTCAGGGACACCTGGCTGGAACAGAGCTAACGAGCACGTCTACTAGATAGGGCGTGCTAGCCCGGCTCCCCGCCAGAGCCCGGCTCCCCGCCGGAGCCCGGCTCCCCGCCAGAGCCCGGCTCCCCGCCAGAGCCCGGCTCCCCGCCAGAGCCCGGCTCCCCGCCAGAGCCCGGCTCCCCGCCAGAGCCCGGCTCCCCGCCAGAGCCCGGCTCCCCGCCAGAGCCCGGCTCCCCGCCACATGTCGCCACGTAGTCTGGACAACAATCCTGGTTGGTCAAGCAAAGCTCGTCGCAATAACACGACGCTCCCGCTGGCTGACAACTGTGATCCTGCCCCGGACAACAAGTGTTGGCAAAACCACATGAATTGGTCGCCTGCTGCATCGCCTTGTTCTTCGCCATCAGGTACAGCCGCGCGCCGCGCGCCTTCGTCTTCTCGTGCATGCCGTGCAGGCCCGCGATGACGCTCGCGCGGTGGGCGGCGCTCGCGGCGACGAGCGCCGCCTCCTTGGCCGCCATCGTCTCCGTGTCCGCCGTCGTCGCCGGCGCCGTCGCCGGGCACACATCGCACGTCACGGGGCACTCGCGGAGCAGCTCCTCCGCCTGGCCCATCGTGTAGCCCCAGTGCGACGCCGCGAGGGTGCAGTCGAAGCCCGCCCACGAGGCGCAATTCCAGATGCCGCCGGACGCGTCTGTGGCGAGGGAGGCCACGCGCGTGGGCGCTGCCGTCAGTCGCGGGGCGGCGGCGGCGCGCGCACGCACGCGCGAATTTTTCTCTTGGGCGCGCGCGGGCGGTGGGTGCGGGCTCAGAAGTTTGTGTCAGAACGGGGACTAAGTTTGTGTCAGAACAGGGCCTACGCCTCACCGTGAGAGTGTCGCCTTGGGAGGGTGTGCTGTGTGTGACTGAGACTGTGTGCGTGTGTCTGTGTGTGTGTTGAGTGAGTCCGTCCGTCCGTGGCTCGGTCCCTGAGCTGTGAAGAGAGGGGAGGATTTTGCGCTGTCAGAACGCTGTCAGAACGTTGTCAGAACACTATCAGAACGCTGTCAGAACGCGCTGTCAGAACGGCCAGGTCTCTGTCAGAACAGGTGTGGGAGCTCCACAAACCAGGTGAAGGTGGTAAATGATCAGCTGCATTTCGAGGGCACAGGTCGCGCACGTATCGCCGTGAT
>NW_005199089.1:98687-100334 GCF_000372725.1 Emiliania huxleyi CCMP1516
GCGTCTCGCGGCTTCCTCGATGGCAGCGGCTGTACCTGCGAGCGGGAGTAGGCAGGCGGTGCGAGGCCGAGGGGGGTACAGCCGCTCGCGCTGCGAGAGAGGTCGCATCGCGTGGTGGGGGTGGTGAGGGGGCGGCGGGTTCCGTGAGCAATAGGCGTCGCGGGGGTCTAGGCGTGCTGCTCGCGGCGGCATAGTCGGGCGCAATGCGGCGCGGCAAGCGCGAGCGGACGAGGAAAGTGCCTGGTATGCCTCGTGGATGTCAGGCAAAGGCCGTCGGGGGAACGTGGGGTACTATTTTCAATCAAAAAGAGCGCCTTCAGCTGGGTTTAGCCCCAGGGGGACATGGGGTACAGTTTTCCAAAGAAAAGAACGAGCGAGATTTAGCCGAGAACGAGCGAGATCTAGCCGAGCTCGACAAGCACCTGGCGGTGGTGCTTCGAGCGTGGTCCGTTCCTAGACCCTTCCATCCTGGACCGTTCCTGGAGCCCTCCTGGTCCGTTCCTAGACCCTTCCTGGACCGTTCCTGGAGCCGTCCCGGTCCGTTTCTTAGACGTGTCCTGGACGATCCCTCCTCTGCAGGCGCCTCGCCGCCACCTTCAGTGTGTCGCCTCCGACCTGCTGCTGCTGCTGCGGCAGCACCGGAGGGAGGCGAGGCTGGCGCTGCCGCTCCTCCGCACGGCGCCAGCGGCCCGGTCGAAGGGGGCGAGGGCGGTGTGTGGACGGCGTCTCTTCACGCGCCGGCTCGCTGTGAACAGACGGAGCACCTGCTCGAGGCGCGCGTCTTCGAGGCGCTCCTCGGGGAGCCCCTCCCGACCGATGGCGAGGGCGAGGGCAAGGGCGAGGCCGGGGGCGGGGGCGGGGGCGGGGCCCTTTTGCAGAGGCGCTCCCCCGCCCAGTGAGCGACCCCCCCAGGGCGTGTCCCCCCGAGATGGGGGCGCTGCGCCCTTTGCGCTCGGCATTCAGGCTGCCCCCCCCCCCCCCCTGCGCACCGTCAACGTCCGGATCGAGAGCGGAGAGAGGGATGCGGACCGTTTCTTGCTCTACCTCTGGCGGCGACGGCGGTGGCGACAGCGAGGGTGGGACGACCTGTTGTCCATCTGCAGGCGGCGGCAGATGAGCGTCAGCAGCTTCAAACGTGAGCGCGGTGTCAGCCTACCGACTACAGAGACGGCCGGGCATCTCGCGCTGCGTCGCGCCGGGCGAGGTGGCGAGGCGAGGGGCACAATCAGGCGGCACCTGTCCCTCGTTGCTGTCCGCCAGCAAGCCAGCAAAGCGTCATCAGACTCCTCTCGAGCAAAGGCCGCGGTACCGATCATGTGTCGCTCAAGTACCGCCGATTTTGCTGCAGCGTGGCGCTTCGATCGACCTTCGGAACAGCGAAGGCAGCACCGCGCTGACGTACGCTGCCCTCAACGGCCATGAGTGGGTGGCCGAGTGCGTGCGCGCCCTCGAGGAGCATGTTGCGGCCCAGAGGGCGGCAGAGAAGGCGGCGAAGGAGGCGGCGTGGGCTGCGGGGGCGGCGGAGAGGGCGGCGGAGAGGGCGGCGGAGCGGGCGGCGGCGGAGGCGGAGGCGGCGCGGCACGCCGAGGAGCTGCTGGCGGAGGTCGAGGCGGAGAAGCGCGGCAAGGGCAAGAAGAGCAAGAAGAA
>NW_005199088.1:0-1854 GCF_000372725.1 Emiliania huxleyi CCMP1516
AACAGAGGCGTAGGGAGGCGGGAAGCCAAGAGCCAAAGAAGAAGAGCCAAAAAGCCACAAAAAGCCAGCTCGCCTCCCGTTACGCGATTGCTCGCGAAGCGCAGCATGATGCGTGGCCAGCGCGGGAGCAGGTCGGCGCCGACGCTGCCAGAACTAAGAATCCCCTGCTGACGACGTGCTCGAGACTGACCTTAAAGACGAAATTCGGCGGTACGCGCGAAGTCAGGCGACGGGCACACCATGTTCCTCGTGACGTCTGCTGCGGCGGTCGGGCACGCCGCCCCCGACCGCGCCATCATCGTCTCGCGTCACGGCGTCCGCCGCCAGTTCCCCAGCTCCGCCTTCAACTTCTCGCTCTACGCGCCCGGCAAGCATTTTGACACGTCGGACGAGGCGTGGGGCGCGGGCGGCGAGGGCATGGGCGTGCTCACTCAGCACGGGTACGCCGCGGTGCAGCGGATGGGCGCCTATCAGTCGGGGCGCTACGCCTCGCTCCTCTCCGCCGCCGACGGCGGCTGCGCCGACGGCGCCGCCTTTGTGTATTGCGAGGAGAACATGCCCCGCGACGAGAAGACGGCAGAGGCCTTCTTCAAGGGGCTCGGCTGCGCGCTCCCGCCGCTGCACTCAGAGGGCGTCGAGTACCTCATCGACCAGGGCTCGAAGCCGCGCGGAGAGAACGGCCAGTGCGCGCTCGGCACGCAGGCGCAGGTCGAGGGCCGCGTCGGCGGCAGCGTGGACGGGTACCTGCGGCTGTACAAGCCGCTGCTGGCCAAGCTGTCGGAGCTCCTCGGCTGCTGCGCAAAGTCGCTGTGCCCGGCCGGGATGGAGAGCTGCAGCCTCGAGGACCTCCCTGGCTCGTGGGACCCCGCGCACTGGTACACCACCTTCTCGGGCCCCATCTATGCGGGCAAGTACTTTGCAGAGTGGATCGAGCTCACGATGCTCAACGGGATGGACTTTGCGTGGGGCAAGCTATCGGTGGAGGAGGTGATGGAGCTCTCCGCCTTTGTGACGCAGTACCGCGCCTTTGAGTTCGACCTGCTCGCAGCGCGCCCCTTTGGCTCCGCCCTCCTCTCCCACATCGCCGCCTCGCTCACCCAGTGGGAGAGCGGCCAGCGCGAGCCGGCGCTGGCGCACGACCCGTCGCCGCGCCTGGTCTACTACGCGGCTCACGACACCAACCTGCTCTACCTCGCCGAGCTGCTCGGGCTCAAGTGGCTCTCCCACGGCTACCAGCCCAACCACACGCCGCCCGGCGGCGCGCTCGTCTTTGAGGCCTTTGGGCCGGCCAATCCCGCGAATCCGCTGGACGAGTGGCAGATCGCGCTCTACTTTGACATCCAGACGCCGCTGCAGATCCGCGAGCTGACGGTGCTGTCGGACGACGACCCGGCGACCACCCCGAGCCGCGTCCCCGTCACCATCCCCGGCTGCAGCACCGAGGCGGAGGGCGACCCGCACGCGCCCCTCCTCTCGGCTCCCCCGACGACAACTGCCAGCAGTGCGAGGCCGACCCGTCCAAGTTCTCGTGCAAGCACTACGTCGGTCCGTCGCCGTCGCCGTCGCCGTCGCCCGGCGTCTCGCCGTCGCCGTCGCCGTCGCCGTCGCCCTCGCCCTCCCCCTCCCCGAGCGGAGGCGGCACGTGCGGCGCCTGCGACTGTGGCCAATGCGTGCCCACGGAAGCCTACTCCAACCCGGCGTACGGCTACGACGCCTTTTGCCGCACGTCCGTCTACCAGGCGTGTGCGTCCGGCAGCGCCTACGCGGACCGCTGCATGTGCTCCTCGGTGCGCTCCCCGGCTCCGCCCGGGCCGCGACCCTCCAGCATGCCCCGTCTCGGGCGACCTCAGCCGC
>NW_005199087.1:0-1854 GCF_000372725.1 Emiliania huxleyi CCMP1516
GCTCGCGAATAAAGAGGGAGGGAGTTTTTCCCCATACCTGTGGGGACAAGACTGCGGATTATACTGAGAGGCAGAACATTTGACCTTTTTCGCAGTGTTTTGGATAGGAGGGAACGCTGCACAAATTTAAGTGGTAACTCCTTAGCCGAGGTATAGGATATCGAAGGGGGGAGCTCACGGGAGAGAAATTAATGATTGTGTTGGGAGCGGTATGAGGGGTTGAGGGGGCGACTTCGACAGGGAGGGCCACGCCTCCCCGAGCCTGAAGATAAGCCGGCGGAGGGGGGGGGCGAGCCGCGAGGACGATAGAGAGGCCGCGGGTGCGGGCGCGACTCGTCGACCAGGGAGAGCGGGCTCGACCTCCCGGGGGTGGAAGTGGGTGCGACCCAATGCCACCGTCCTCGCCCAGGGGGGCGGGAGCGGGGTCACCGGAGGTGGAGTCAGCGGGATCGGGCAGAGAGGACGAAACGGCGGCGGGGCCGCGGCCAAAGAAGGCTAGGAGGGGAGGTCGGGCCTCGCGCCCGCCGTACAACCATCGAGAAGCAAACAGGAGAACGGACCGAGCGGGAGGGGGAACCCCACCGGAGCCGGGGCAGGGAGACCGGGCGGAGGGGTTTTGATTGGTCGGACGCCGTCGCCAAGTGGGAGTGTGTGTCGTCGCGTGTCCTTGTCTGTAGGGGAAACCTGGAGCGCGGTACTAACTCTCGGAGAACCGTGTTTAATTTATGGCCCTTTCCCTGCGAACGCGCACCCCCCTAGGGGTCAGGGCTCTCTAGCCCGTAGCCCGATGCCGATCATCCGGCCCGCTGGGTATGCTTCTTAGCTCCCTGGCCCTGGATGTGGAGGTGAATGACTGCACTCCAAGTGCTCCAAGTCAACACACAAAGTGGTGCTGGTGGCGGGGTATGGTCCTGACCGCCCAAGACTAGCCATACCATACCCCCAAGCAGGTCTGTCAGCAGGCTTCGGGGGATGGTCTCGAGGTGGGTTGCGGGATGGTACCATAACATACCCGGGAAAATGTTGGTAACTCAGCTGTGCGGGGCTGAAAAGAATTTTTCCCACGCAGCACATCTTGGGCACGAGATAACGACGAAAGTGTTGGGCTCAGGAATCGCCACACGGATCACATGGTGTCTGTTATAACAATGGTATCTTATGGTGAATACCCCCAACCCCCGTATCATCGATACCCGTATCCATAATTGTTAACACAGTACGGACGATAACTTGGCCAAAGTACAGGTTTCGATCCGGGCCACCGCAAATTTTGATCAGCAAATTTCGAGGGGAGGGGGCTGCAAATTTTGAGGTGATCTCACCGCATTTTTTTTCTTTTCTAGGCCACTCCGAGACCGACCCAAGACTGACCCGAGACCCGAGATCGACCCGAGATCGACCCGAGATCGACCCGAGATCGACCCGAGATCGACCCGAGATTGACCGATCGACCTGATATCGACCCGAGATCGACCCGAGATTGGACACGAGCGATCCACCCAACAATCTATGCCCCAAAGCCCCCTGCGGGGGGAGCCCCCCTCA
The DNA here is from genome assembly GCF_000372725.1 of Emiliania huxleyi CCMP1516. NCBI lineage: Eukaryota > Haptophyta > Isochrysidales > Noelaerhabdaceae > Emiliania > Emiliania huxleyi. The sequence continues at coordinate 1,546 of NW_005199087.1, forward strand.
CCCTCGAGCCGGCGCGCAGTGGAAGGAGGCGCCGCGCAGGGGGGTCGGGGGGGTGCGAGGGGGGGCGTGGGTCGGGCGCGCACCGGCCGGCTCCGAGAGCGGCCGTCACGTCGAAGAGGGGGGCTGGTGCTGCTCGAATGACGAGGCGTGCCGCTCTGCTGCGCTGCCGACAGCCCCTCTTCCGAGCCGGCGCGTGGCGGCGAGCCGCGGCCAGTGTCGCTGGTGCGGGGGCGGCGCAGCGTGCACCTGCCGGCGGCGAGAGCGGCCTTCACGTCGATGAGCGGGGTTGTCGGCGACTCGTGTGGCTCG
>NW_005199086.1:0-1853 GCF_000372725.1 Emiliania huxleyi CCMP1516
GCTGCCCCTCCTGAGCCTCACAGTCTCCCACACACACGCACGAGTACAAATACGCGCGAGGCATTCTTGCCCCCGTTCATGAAAATTGAATTTGTGTTGGTGGAGACTGGTAGAGAGGGCGGCGGCGGCGAGGGCGGCGGCGACGGGGGCGGCGCGGCTGGAGGCGAGGGCGAGAGCGGCGGCATGCCGGACGGCGGCGGAGGCGAGGGCGGCGGCGGGGCGGGCGGTGGCGGCGAGGGTGGCGGCGACGGAGGCGGCAGCGGCGGCGGGTGGGAGGGCGGCGGCGAGGGCGGAGACGAGGGCGGCGGAGGGGAGGGCGGATGCGAGGGCGGCGGCGAGGGCGGGGTGAGGGCGGCGGAGGGGAGGGCGGATGCGAGGGCGGCGGCGAGGGCGGGGGTGAGGGCGGGGGCGGCGTCGGGGGCTGCGATGGTGGCGGCGGCGTGGGCGGGGGTGAGGGCGGGGGCGGCGTCGGGGGCTGCGATGGTGGCGGCGGCGTGGGGGGCGGCGAGGGCGGGGGCGGCGAGGGCGGTGAAGAGGGCGGCGGCAGCGAGGGTGGCGGCGAGGGTGGCGGCGGCGAGGGTGGCGGCGACGGGGGCGGCGGCGGTTGGAGGCGAGGGCGAGAGCGGCGGCATGCCGGACGGCGGCGGAGGCGAGGGCGGCGGCGGGGCGGGCGGCGGCGGCGGGTGGGAGGGCGGCGGCGGCGAGGGTGGAGACACCGCCGAGCCGCTGCCAGCCGAGCGACAGCCTGTGGGGAGCGCCGAGAGTCTCTCCGCGCGGCGGCCGATTCTTTGTGGGCAACGACGGCGGCGTGCCAGGGGCAAGGCTGCGCGCCACCCGAATCCACGCCACACGCACCAGAGGCCTCTCTCCGCGTGTGGCGGCCGATCCTGGGCAACGACGGCGGCGTGCCAGCAGAGGCAACGCTGCGCGCCACCCGAATCGATGCCACGCGCACCAGAGGCCCTCTCCGCGTGGCGGCCGATCCTTTGAGGGCAACGACGGCGGCATGCCAGGGGCAACGCTGCGCGCCACCCGAATCAAGCCAACCACGCGTGCCACGCCCACCCAAGAGGGCGGCCGAGGGTGGTGCTCTCCAGTTGGAGCTGCGGAGTCATCGGCGCGGCCAACGCTGCGGCGTTGGAGGGGGCGGGTGGGCGAAGCTACCGCTCGACCGTTCTGGGGAGGCCGGTGCGGGAAGAAAAGCGAAAATCGACGGCCTTCGAAAAACACAAATCAGAAAGAAAGAATTTAAAGAAAACACGTCGCTCTCACAGCAGACAGGCTCGACCCACGTGCGAAAGAAAGAAACACAGCAGGCTTTTGTCCGCTGGCCTCTGGGAGATAGGGCTCCCAGACTGTTTTTCTTTTTTCTCTGAAGTGACGGACGGTTCGAAGTGACGGCTTCCAAGTGACGGCCTCTGGAAACTTCCAAGCAGCAGTCACTTCGAAGTGACGGCCCGTCGACGTGGCATCTGACGACCGCCCTTGGCGACGGGCCAAAAGTGACGGCTTATGGCGGCTTCAGTCGGTGCGACCTGGCAGGTTCCTGAGGTGCACGTGTTTCACGGGGCAAGTTGCACGGGTAAGACGTTTCGCGCAGATCAAATGACCGGCAGCGACGTGTACAAGTGTACTGGTAGTCGGACATGCCTGCGCCGATACAGCGGGCAGGCAGACGTCTTTCTCGATGATTACTGCGGCGAATTGCCTGTCCATCTGCTCCTCGTCCTGCTGGATGGAAGGGATGCATATTCCCAATGCCGACGAGTTGTGATCACCTCAAACGCTCCTCCCGAGAGGTGGTATCCAGACCTCGAGGACAGCACAAAGAGAGCTATTCTGCGCCGCTTGGG
>NW_005199085.1:0-1852 GCF_000372725.1 Emiliania huxleyi CCMP1516
ACGCCGCGCGCTGGATGGGCATCGGCCGCGTGTAGCCCGCGGTGTGCAGCCGCTCCACCAGCGGGTCCGGCACGCCCGGCCATCGCGTCGTGACGGCGACCCGTGGTCGCAGTGCTGTCGAGGCCAGCCAGCACAAGGTGAGCATGTGGCCAGCGTCGCGGCCCGCACATTCTTTTTCTTGTGTACCTAGGATTCGGCGCGACCATCAGCAGACGCCCGGGCCTTTGGTCGCTGGAGCTCGGCAATGGTCGCGCCGCCCTCGACTCACGGGGCTGCCTTCCATCCGCCGCTGCTCAGGCCGGGGGAGGGGGGGAGACCTCCTGTTCCTCGCGGAACGGGAGCAGCCCCCTCCTTGCCCGGTCTGCGAAGCAGGGTGGTGGTCGTGCCATCTTCGCTTCAAAACGACCACGCCGCAATCGTCGCCGGCGTGCGACACGTTCCCGGAGGCCGGACTGTCCTGGTCGAGAGTGTGTGCCGCCAAGGCGGGACTACTCGGGGACAGTGCCGACGGGACGCGGCTCGAAGGGTGTGGCTCCGCAGCGCGGCTGGCACTCGTCGCAGAGGCCTCACCTTCGAAAAGTCGGGCATGGCTCCACCCGCAACTTGCTCGCTAACACGCGCGCACCGCCGAGCCTGCGGCGGGCGCGCTGCGGCCGCACGTCTAACTTCGTCATAGTGCCACGACGTGCGGCCTAGATTTAGCCCACGCGCCTCTGCTCGCAAACACTCACCCATTGAATTGTCACTGCCCGTGAGTGCGAGATTAGGGCTAGCCGCAGGCAGCTAGCCCGTGAGGAGAGCGTCCATAGACACCTCACTTAGACCCCACACACGGTCTCGTCCGTGCCTCGCCGGCCGGAGAGATTGCTGGAGGTAGAGCAAGCCTGCTCTAGCCTCGCATGTCACTTCCTGTCGTCTGTTGTTTGAGTTGTGCCCTTGTTTGTGCCCTTGGCACCGTGGAGTGCTGGGGGGGGCGACAGGGAGGATGTGGCCCTGAGTTATGTGTACGCCGACTCAGGGTGTGTGGCAGCCCGCTGGCTGTGTGTCTTGTGAGCTTGTTTGTGTCTGTGTGTCGCTCGTGCGTGTCGTCATCATCTGTCTAGCGTCCACCCATACCGCGTTGGTGTCCAGTCCGAGCCTGGCTGTTCTTCACCTTACTACCTACCGGTACCTACCTAGAGTATAAGAATTGTCGTTCGCCTGTCAGCAACGTTCGATGATTCACGGCTGCGGCAATGGCTGCGGCCGCCGCCGAGAAAGAGCGTCCGCTCCCCGACCGAGCCCGTTCCAGCTAGCGACGCCATTCTCAGATGTGAATAGAAATTTCACGGCACACCTTTCGGCGGCCGAATTCGGAGTTTGGGGGACGCATCCCCAACTTAGTTTGGACAATGCCCCGCGAGGCCGGCCATGCGGCGGTGCGGCGCGGCGTCTGCGAGTACTCAGAGGCCTCGGCGGGAAACTGCGAGCTCGATTTTCGAGGGACCTGGACCGACCCCTCCGCCTCCGCGTCCATCGCGGGGTGCGTGGAGAGCTGCAGGGCCTGCACCCGCTGCGGTTACATCTCGTACCGGCCCGGCCGGCACAATGCAAGCCAGGGCGTGTGCAAGTGGTTCCACCAGTGCCGCACCTCGACGCTTTACACCTCGCACGCCGGCGCCCTCTACTACACGAGGCAGGTTCGCGGCCGAGGCGTCGCCGCGGCGAGTCTGCTGCCTGTGCCCACACCCCCGGTGCCGCCGGTGCCGCCGCCAAACCGCAGCGCGCTCGGCGAGGCGTCGCGGCCGCCGCGGCTGGCCTTCATCGTCTTTGCCTGTAACGGGGGAGGGCGCGTCCGACCCATCTTTGGCAT
>NW_005199084.1:0-1851 GCF_000372725.1 Emiliania huxleyi CCMP1516
TCCGAACGCAATAACACCCCAGCAAGCGCGGACGGCATTCGCGAGATACTGCAAAAAGATAGACGTGACGAAGGAGGAGCTAGCGTGGAACTTTGGATGCATATCGGCAAGCCAAAATAACGAGCAGGAGGCTGTCCTGGTGCGTGAGCTAATCCTGAGCAACAATAAGCGACTGTACCACGGAGCACAGAGCGCAGCAGACAGGACGGCGGCGACGGCGGACATGGCAGAGACGAGTGTGAAACAAAGGGCGGCGGGCATGGAGGGCGGTAGCGACGGGGATGGAGACGGTGACGGTGGCGAGGGAGAGGAAGGGGGTCCATTAACACCAGACAGCGAGAGGGGCAGGGAGGAAAGGGGGAGAGAGGAAGCCAACGCGACGTGCGCAGAGGATGAGGATATAAACTGGGACGACGCAGCGGAGGGGATAGGCGAGGGAATCGAGGGACCGGAGGGCTTTCGCGACAGCGACGATGACGACGAAGAAAGGGGAGGGGACGGAGGGGCGACACGCAGGAGGAGCGAAATCGCTAACGGCCCGAGCAGAGAGGGCGACGGCGGGGCACGAGGGAACAACGGAGACGCTACCGATGACGCGAACCGAGGCACGGACGCCGGCGGGGACGGGGAGGGCGACAGCGACGTCGAGGTTGACGCAACCGTATCGAGAGCGCCACCCAAAAAGGGGCGGACAGCCATGGAGGTCACCGAATGGAGGGCGAACGGCACGATGCGAAAAGGCAGGGCGAGGCGGATGGAGAAAGAAGTGCCGAGAAGGCCATGGTGGAGGGGAGGGACGGGAGGACGAAAGAAGGGCGAGGAGGACGAGCGGCCCGCACAGACCGCGAGCAGACAGCGCCTGCTGGCCATTTCGAGACATTCGCCAAGAACGCTAGCTACATGGGAGGGCTTCGTGAAGGATGGATTGAAAAACATTCGAACAAAGAAGAGGCGACGGGAGGAACCGGCGGAGGATGCAGTGACGTGACACACACACACACACACACACACACACACACACACACACACACACACACACACACACACACACACACACACACACACACACACACACACACACACACACACACACACACACACACACACACACACACACACCGCTCACCCACGCGCACCGGGCCTTGCACTTTGAATGCCGTGGGGCTCCTGTCGTCAGACGTGGAGACGCGAGGGTTGCCCCCCCTTGCCCCACCACCTCGTGTGTGTGGAGAAGTTTACCTTACCTTACCTTACCTTCCTTATTTCCAGCGCAGCTGCCGCTCAGTATGTGCGCCAACGACGCCTTTGGTGGCTCACTGTCTTCTTGTTTCCAGTCGTCCCAGTCTTTCAGTTCCCCACGTCTCCTCCTTGCCTCGCGCGCCTCTTTTGCGACCTCATCCCTAGCCGCTTTGCACGCTCTGCATCCCCAGAACGCACTTCTCGTGGCGGGGCCCCTCATTCCCCGTTTCTTTTCCCCCTCTAGAATACGCCTGTGGTGTGCCCCATGTGGCACCCCGACCTGTTGTCTCACCCTGGCCCCCAGGATCGTTTTGTTCGTTTTGGGGGAGAGAGAGAGATTTTTAGCAATACCAAACAAATCTAACACTCACACGATGTTTGTTTTGTTTGTCGTTTTGGTCGTCACATTGTGATCCCCGACGTCGTCAAATGTCGCCCGCCTGTCCTTCCCCCCGTTCTCGTCTGGTAATCTCATCTTATTATCCCATCGATGCTTGGAGGTGGCTACTGCCACTTCGCTCCACAACCGTCCCGCCACCCCTGCCGTGTGCGACCCCGGCCCAAGTGCTCAAGACTGCGGGGAAAAATTCTTTTTTCCCGGGATGTCCACCT
>NW_005199083.1:0-1851 GCF_000372725.1 Emiliania huxleyi CCMP1516
GGGGGACCCCCTTTTAAAAGTGGTGGTAAAGATACGGGGGTAATTTGTAGACCCAAGGTTTCGGGAGCCCTCTTCCTTCAGGGGGGGGGAAAAGAAGTTATGTTTATAAAAATTGGTTTGAAGGTAACGGGAGGGGGGTTTTTCCTGACGGTTATTTGGGGGGGATAAAGTTTTGGGGGCGGGAGCAAAAGGAAAGGTGGAAGGGGGAGCCCCCAGGGTGAATCTCAATCATCCATCCACCGGAAAAGTGGCTAACGCGTGGTGTGTACTGTGTGAACAGCGAACGCTGCCTCCCATAGGGCAGGATAGCACTAGCATACGGGTGGACGCGTCGACGCCGGCACAAAGTGGATCATGCAGTTCTTCCTCTTGTACGCATCGCCGCCCGAGCCAGAGCCGCGCGCATTGACCAACCTGCGCTGGGGCGCATGATGGGGCGTGCGGGGCGTTTTGGAGGTCGCTGACTCGCTGTCTCATGCAGAGCCGTATGTGTGCGTAAGAAAGAAAGAAAACAAATGGCGCAAAGCACTTAGATAGATAGATAGGAAGGCGAAACACAGTTGGGGTAACGACTGCGACACGAACGCGGTATGGGTGCACTTGGAGCACTTGGAGGTAGGTACTCGTCGCCCTGAATGGTTGACCAGGTTACTCAGGCTAGTTCCATTTCACTGTGGCACAGCTCGCGTTACAAAACCTTGATTTGACCATTTGCGCAAAAAGGTACATCTCGGTGCCTTCCAGAGGCAGCTGCGACCCCGCTGAGTGGACGGGCGCACACAGCAGGTGGCGCGGTGTGCGCCCGTCCACTCAGCGGGGTCGCAGCTGCCTCTGCGCGTCCTGTGGATGTACCTTTGTTGCGCGCCGGAGACGACTCGACGCTGCTGAGATCGGAGATCAAGCTCTGACAGGTCGCACGTCGCTCCTTTGACGCCGACGTGACTCACCCGTGCAGATCACATCAGGACACGGTCTCGACGCGCTCAGTACGACGCCTGTGGCACGACGCTCATCGCGCCCGCCAGCGCTGCCGTGCAGGCTGCCACGTCGAGGTCGAGCACGCTTCTATACGCTCGCCGAGCCTTCCTTTCCATCCCATTAGGCAGCCTGGGAACGGTGGCGATCAGAGGCAAAGCCTACGAGGGGTGGTGGAACCACATGTCACGGCTACTGCCGGCTCGACCCCACGATAGCCTCCGAAGGCTGACTTTGAGGCACAACCATCGGACGATGTCGACGAGTTTAGAGTTGGGTCGCTCTCGCGGTAGCCAGATGACCTCTCATACTAGGATCATCGGCCATGGCCGCAGGGAGCGCGGGGGAGGGCGCTGGATGCAACACGGAGCTCCGTTGGAGACGTTTTCAAGATTAGCGTGTCAGAGTGAAATGGCACTCTAGCCATGGGGGACTAGCACTAGCCGTCTTCCACATGGTCCCTCGGGTCCCTGCTGCTCCTAATCTCTTCGTACATCCTCCTGCTGATCTCCGCAAAGTCCTGCTCCCTTCCTCCTCTCGCCCTGCGCGTCTGCTCCGCCTCACCGTCTTCTGCCCTGCGTCGTCTGGCGACGGGTCCTCTCCACATAGTCGGCGGTAGGTCGCGGGAACGTTCCCATATTCGGTCGAGGTCGCCGCCCTCCTCGTGCTGCCTCTTCCCAACGTTCCCATGCAACGTCCCGAGTCCGAGAGTGGCGGCCCCGCGAGTGTGACCTGGAGAGAGGTGTGCGAACAGAAGAGAAGAGCTCCCAACCACCAGTACCAACCACCAGTACGGCTCTACCCAGCACCAGTGCAAGAGCCGCCGCGCGCCTCCTCGCGCCCCGCGAGACCAAAAGGCGAGCCTCACAAAAGGAG
>NW_005199082.1:0-9916 GCF_000372725.1 Emiliania huxleyi CCMP1516
GCAGCGGCGACAGCCGCGCAGGGGGGGCGCGACGGCGATCCCAGCCCGTCGATGCCGTCCGCCGCCAGCTGCTCCGGATGCGGCAACAAGATCATCTACTGCATGTGCCCCGACAGCCGCGCTGCAGCCAAGAGCGAGGCGGCGGCACCGCCGGCGGCGGCACCGCCGGTTGCGGCTGCGGCGGCACCGCCGGCTGCGGCGGCACCACCGGTTGTGACTGCTGCGGCGCCGCCGGCTGCGGCGGCGGCACCGCCGGTGGCGGCGGCACCGCCGGTTGCGGCTGCTGCTGCGGCGGCGGCGGCAGCGGCGGCGGCAGCGGCGGCGCGGGTCGGAGTGCGAGTGACGCAGCAGGCTCAGGCGGCGGAGCAGGCTCAAGCGGCGGCTCTGCCGCAGCCGGCGCCGCTGGCGCTCCAGCAGCAGCTGCGCACCCTCGAGACGGCTCTCGAGGCGGAGCGGGCTGCGCGGTGCGCCGCGCGCCTCCAGGCTGGCGGGGGAGGTGCGAGTCTGAGGCGGGGGAGGCGCTCGCTCATAGGCACGCCCTCGAGGAGCGGCTCGAGGTCGAAAAGCGGTCGCGAAAGGCGGCGCAGGCGGCCGTGGCGCTGCTGCAGAGCACGCTGAACGCGACGCCGCGCAAGCGGCCCGAGGGGCACGGCGAGCAGGCGCAGCGCGCCGGGCAGAAGGCGCAGCCCCAGCCGGAAGGGGCCGTTGGGGACGGCACGGCGCCAGAGGACGCGCCGTTGCCCGCCGGCGAGCCTCCGCCTTTGGCGCCGGAAGCGGCGATGCTTCTCCCGACCAGCGAGGTTGAGATCATCGCAGCGATGGCGGCAGAGGCGGCCTTGGCGCACGCCGCGCGGAGGGAGGGCGAGCATGAGGGCGAGCCTCCCTCTAGTGAAGCACAGCAGGACCGTCCTGAGGGCGTGTCGGGGCCGATACCGCCGCCACCGCAGCTGCTGCAGCATCTGCAGCAGATGCAAGCCCAAGTGCAGCACGCGCAGCAGTCCCAGGCGGCGCAGGCGGCGCAGGCGCAGCAGGCGATGCAGCTGCGGGCGCTTGCGGAGCAGCGGCTGTCGGAGGAGCGTCACGGGCGGCTGCAGGCAAGAGGGGGCGAGCCACTCAAACTGTGTGTGGCCCAGTCCCCTCACGGCGGATGGCTGCGTTAGGCGGAGGAGAGGGCGTCGCAACTCAACTTCGCGCTGCTCACGGAGCGGCAGCGGCTGCAGCAGGTGCTACTGGCGCAGCACCAGCAAGTGGCGCAGCACCAGCACCAGCAGCACCAATTGTTGCAGCAGCAGTGCCAAGGTGAGCAGCCGCTTGCCCCGGCGGCGGGTGTCTTTCCGCCCGTGCTGCCGGCGCAGCAGCCAATCCCGATCCCGATGCATTTGGCTATGCGCCCCCCCATGATGCAGCGTCCCCCCTTCATGCCCCCGCGTGAGTGAGTAGAGACTGCTAGTCTGCTACCGCAAGAGCTCTGCCAGAGACCCTCTCTACTTACTCAAGTGGGTCTGTCTCTCTCTACTGACGTATCTCCTAGCGGACCCCCCGTGGAGCTGTGATATCTTTATATTAGAGTTACACGCAGTGAGGTCAAACGACTACATACATTCTCTCAAGACCACGGCTGCTGTAAGAGCGATATCCGATAATTTATTACACGTCCCCTGAAGTACTGGACCATGCAAACGATAAACCCCTCCAGCGCGCAGTACCGCGGCGCTGTGTGCACAGCAGAGCTGGTCGTTTTCTCTTCTGTTGTGGGCTAGCGCGAGCGAAGGGCGCGGGCAGCGGTGATCCGGCTAGTGCGCCTTGGCGGTCCTCTTCTTCTTCGCTGCGGCGGCCTCCTTTGCGAGCTCGTCGCCCGTCTTGAGGAAGGATGGCACCCAGCGCAGCTTGAAGGTGAAGAGGTAGATCATCGTGAGGTGGTAGCAGAACTGCAGCCAGCCGAGCTGGCGCGGGAAGTGGACCTCCATAGACGGGAGGAAGAAGAGCACGCAGAGGGCGTGCAGGAAGCACGAGTAGAACTGGGTGATTTGCCACGTGGTCACCCAGTTCTTGAGCGGGTTGTTGATGCCGAGGCCCGTCACAAAGTAGTGCGTGTACATGATGACGTGCGTGACGCTGTTGATGAAGGCGCCGTACTGCGCCGTGCCGTTGCCGTGGCCGAGGGATAGGAGGAAGCCCCACACCACCCCGATCGTGGCGTGGTGGTAGAGGTGCAGGAACGACATCTGCACCGACGACTTCTTCTTCAGGATCATCCACAGCGTGTCGCACCAGTCCATGAACTTGGAGAGGAAGTGGACGAGGATGAACCACTCGCCGGCGGCAGAGTACTCGGTCCCGATCCCGAACACGTTCGGGAAGTTGGGGAAGGTGGCAGGCCACATGCCGACCGCCATGTACGTGCACAGCACCACCTGCGCAATGTTGTACAGCTGCATCGCCGGCTTCACCCACGAAGGCCTGAGGTGGGGCGGAGCGGGCGAGGGTCGGGGTGGCAAAACGGTGTCGAGGAACGGAGGCAGAGCTGGAGAGGGCCGACGCGAGGGTGGCGGCAGCGACGGAGAGGGACTCGGCAGCGGCCAGGCTGGCGGAGGCGGAGAGACGCGGAGGAGGGGCGAGGGAGGAGCTCACGTCGCCGCGTTGCGCATCAGGAAGTGGCCGCTGATGGCTGCAACGAGGTAGCACGCTGGCAGGCCGTAGAGCACAAAGGGCGTGAGCAGAAAGTTGTAGTCCGGGTTGTACTTCATACCCGCGTCGAAGTCGAGGGCATCCTGTCTCGCAGCGTCGCCGAGCATGGCGCGACGAAGGCGATAGAACAGCTCTGAACCGTGATGAAGAATTCTTCGAGGGTAGGAACCTACTTTCATGTGTTTGGTGTCGCTCCCCAAAGCAACCCGCCTCTCTGCCTACCTACATGTACCTCTCCTATCTATCCAGCTGATATCTCTACGCTCAGTCAGAACTCAACAATGCATGTACATGTAAACACCGAGCACCGCAGCAGACAGATAACGAGTATGTTGAAGGGCGCGGAGCCCATAGACAACCTGTATACAACAGGCCTTCCAAAAGCCTCCGGGAGATCACGAGAGCTGCATACACTAAAACATAAAAGAGAGTCTGAAAAAAGAAAATTGTGCCCTTGTCCCCGCCGCCCGCATCCCCACCGCCCTCGTCCCCACCGCCCTCGTTTTCGCCGTCCTCCCCTCCGCCGCCACCCTCGTCTCCGCCGCCCTCGTCTCCGCCACCCTCGTCTCCGCCGCCCTCGTCTCCGCCGCCCTCGTCTCCGCTACATGTACCCCCCTCTCCACCGCCCTCGCCCTTGCCGCTCTCGTCGCCACCGCCTTCGCCTCCGCCGCCCGCCACTCCGCCGCCCTCCTCTCTGCCAACCTCCCCTACGCCGCCCTCGTCTCCGCCACCCTCGCCTCCACCGCTCCCGTCCTCGCCGCCCTCGTCTCCGCCGCCCAACCCTCCGCCGCCTCCCCCTCCGCCGCTCCTCTCCCCACCACCCTCTTCTCCACTACCCAGAGCTCACACTAGAGGCCGTCATCGCATTCGCCTTCCTGGTACCCAGCGCTGGCTTCTGACTGTCGTTGCTGTCTTTCCCTTCTCGACTGTCTGTGCTTGCTTGTGCGTCGTGGGTCCGGGGCTGTGTTTTGTGTGAGCGCGCTGGTAGTAGTCGTAGGCGTCACCAGTCACCTTGCTTGTGAGCGGAGCTGCTCTTAGTCCTAGAAGACGTAGGATTGCGAGCGTGGGTGCTCACAGTCGCACAGAGATGCTACGATTGCGAGGAGTGCTGCTCACTCACACACACACTCCTTCGACTTCTAGGATTGAGAGCGAGGCTGCTCTCAATCCTAGCGGTCTACAAAAGAATGTTCACCCCCTCACAGCACTCGCTACCCAACGCGGCCAAAGGATATCCACCTCGAGAACCTCGAGAACAGCACTGGAAAAGAGTACTCGAGTACCAGTAGTATCGGAGTTTTGCGCTATTGAAGAGGTGTGAACGTGAACAGAGTCATACCAACACCGTGGCTCGTTACGGCACGCATGGGGGGCCTCCCGGACGTATGATCCTAGTCCAATAAGTCCCACAGAGCACATTTCGATTTTTGACAGAATTAAATGCACTGCCCGGGCACGGTACTAATGGTCGTAGTTTTGTGCCGGGTGCCCTTCACGGCACCACACCGCCGCAAGACAGCCCGAGATTAGCCTAGCAGTGAGTGGGCATCTCCTGCTGGACGGCTAGGCACGAGCCAAGCACTTGGGCGGCCGTCAACCGAGTCCGAGCGGCGCCTGAGGTGGGTGCCACGGCGTCTGCACGAAGGCGTGGCAGGGTGAGGATCCAGGAGTGGTGAACACCTCCCCGTCGGGCGCGCAGCGCGCCGGATGGTCCGCCGAGGCCGCCGCCGCCCCGGCGGCGGCGATGGGGGCGGCGGGGCCGACCCGGCCGGCGTTTGTCGGCTCCACCTACAGAAGAGCAGTCTCTGTGGGTCGACGATACTAACTCGGTAGTAACGCGGAGCGGTGCTGTGCGGCGCCGAGTCGTGCGAGAGGCGACCTCCTGAGGCTACCTGAGCTGGCAATGGATGCCACCAGGACGCACGGCTAGCAGGAGCCAGTCAGGCATGCCCTGCTGTGGAGCAGAGCTGGCTGGCGCACCGGCGATACTAACTCAGCGCGCCGCGAGAGGCAAATCTGGGCGACTTTGGAGGCGCAGTTCTCGAGCTTGCCGTCGACGATTGATGTCGGGTAAATTGTCACTGCCGTCCGGGATGGTCTTCTCTCAGGAGGCCGAGCGCCGTGGCCTGGCTCGGCTCGCCGCGGACGGCACGAATTTATCGTGCACAAAACTCCCGAGACCTCGATACTAACAAAACTCCGATACTACGGGTACCCGCCGGCGTCACTCCGAGGCCGCCGCCGACCCAAGTCTGTAAACAGTTCGGAATGCTGCTCAGCGTTACGCGCCGTCGCGCACCGACTGCGCTTGCACGCGCGGGTCCTGCCCTGCTCGTCCGCGGCCACTGCCAGGTTCGCACCGCCTCCTCGATGGACTGCACGTTACACTGCAGCGGTGGACTCGCACTTTCGCAATGGTCACGGTGCGATCAGTCACATGCTTCCCCATCGCTCTAGGTGCCGTGCGGCATTTTCGACGACCCTGCGCGCGTCGCGGCGATGAAGGAGGACGCAGCGACCATCCGCAAGTCGATGGTCCAGATAGGCGAGCTCGCCGGGAAAGGCGACGCCCTCTCGTTCAACCAAGCGACGCGGTGGGTCATGACGAAGGAGGCGAGCGGACGCAGCCTCCGCGCTCCCTCACCCCTGCGGTCCGCGAACAGGCCTCCGCGACTGCACTGCCACTGCACCGCCCTCTCTCCCTCCCTCCCCTCCCGCAGGCGCACGCCGGCTCCCTCATGACCACCCTCGGAGAGTACATGCTCGCTCAGGTGCTCCTCGCTCTCGCCCACCCCCGCCCTGCTGCTCCCGCACCCTCCCACCCCGCTACCGCCCCACCCCTCTGCCCTCGTCCTCTGCCGAACCCGCCCCCACCCTCGTTCTCCTCACCGCTCCCCCTTCCCGCCCCCGCCGCCCTCTCGTAGCGCGTCAAGCGGGAGCTCTTTGACCAAGACGAGGAGTACGTTGAGGCGCTCAAGGCGCACCACGCCGCCCTGCAGGCGGCGATGAAGACCAAGCAGGTCGTCGACGTTGCCGCCTGCGACGCGCTCGACACGGCCATCGAGAAGGTCGCCCCCATGTACCTCAAACAAGCGTAGCTGCTGAGGTAGCCGCTCCTGTGCTCCCGCGGCCCTCTTGTCTCTTCTGCGGCAGGGCGGTCGAGGGGAGCGTGCGACTTTGGCTGTGCGCACGATCTTCGGCAGAGAGGGGGTGGCTTGCCGCGCTGCCGTGTCGCGCTGCCTGCCCCTCCTCACACCCGCGCCATTTGTGTCCGCCGAGAGAGCGTCGTGACTGACAACCGAGTGTCGGTTCTAGCAAACGACCGCGGCGCGGTGACTGAGGTGTCGTCGGTGCCGAGGCCCGGGGTGTGTGTGACACATCTCACATGGACATGCGAGGCATCTCGCCTCTTGAGCTGCTCGCCTTCCTCCAATATTTTTAGATGCGTATGCGACGCAGCACTCTCGTTCGAGAGGCCGCGGCGTCAACAATGGATGTGCGAATTGCGCGATGAGACCGATGAGGCGACTTAGGGGGGCCCTAGGCTTAAAAGGGTGGGCCCTGGGGCGCCTGCGGCCTGCGCGCTGCGGCTTACGGCTTAAATTAACCCTTAAAACGGGGCCCCGATTTTTGGCTGCACCTGGGCCGCCGATTCGTCTCCTTAAAGTTAAACCATAAACGGTCTTAAAAAGACTTAAACGCTTAAACGGTGCGGGAGAGCTCCCGAGGTCGAGGTCGATGGTCCAGGAGGCTCCCGGTAGACGCCGGAGGCCGGGAAGCTGGCTACACAACAGTCAGCTAGCACGTGCGTCCCCTATGGCTATGCGAGTTGGCTCCTGCCAGTGCACCAGACTTACAGATGTGTCTTCAGAGGCGGGTTTGTGCCTAATAACGGCAGTATTGGACAATTGGAGAAAACGGCGCGGAACCCAGCGACGCATGCCGGCGAGGCCGATTTTCTTAAACGGTCTTAAAAAAGAGGGACCCCCCGTGCCTGCAATCTCTTAAATGGCAAGTAATCAGGGTTCGTGAGTGAAATTTCACCCTTTCACTTTCACATGTGAATTCATGTGAATTTCACATGAAACGTTTCGGCCGCCCCCGTTTCACTGAAAATTTCACAAGTTTGCATCCAAACGCGGTGAAAGCGACGAAGTATAGAGAGGAGAGAGCCCAACCGAGTAACTAGTGAGAGGAGGTGCGAGAGCAGCTTGGTTCGTGTGTCCTGCTCGGGGCTCAGGCGCTCGAGGACGTGTGTGTAGCCTCAATGTTCTTTTAATGCGCGCCCCCGCCGAAATACATACACCAACACGCGACGCGACCTCTTAAGGAGCACCGTGTCGTTAGGGTTAGGGTTAGGGTTAGGGTTAGGGTTGGGGTTAGGGTTAGGGTCAGAGAGTCCAAGCCGTTGTGTGCAGCTTTTAAGTGAGCGAATGGTCCGGTTTGGGCCGAAACCAAATGGAGAAATCAGCGGTCCGTCGACCCGAGCTCTCCGTGAATGCTTTGGGTTCTTCTAGAGGTTAGGGATAGGGTTAGGGTTAGGGTTAGGGTTAGGGTTAGGGTTAGGGTCAGAGAGTTCAAGCCGTTGTGCAGCTCCTAAGAGCGAATAGTCCGGTTTGGGCCGAAGCCAAATGGAGGAATCAGCGGTCCGTCGACACGAGCTCTCGGTGAATACTTTGGGTTCTTCGGGTTAGGGTTAGGGTTAGGGTTAGGGGTTAGGGTAAGGGTTAGGGTTAGGGTTGGTTGTCGTCGCACGCTCTCGATATCTTTGAATCTTTCTGGCTAAGACGAGACACAGCATCAGAGGCGACCCAAGCGCACACCAGAGCACGGCCGGGGACGCGAGCCGCCATTTTGGACTGTGAGGCGAGTATTTGCCACCGGGAGCTCGCCGCCGCCCCTACGCCGCCGCCGCCGCCCTCCCGAGGCCAGATAATAGCCCAAGTCGAAGAGTGCGCCCCGCCCTCGGTATCTGGGTGGCATACGGGACTAGAGACCTAGAGAGGCACACCAGAGCACGGCCGGGGGCGCGAGCCGCCATCTTGGACTGTGAGGCGAGTATTTGCAACCGGGAGCTCGCCGCCGCCCCTACAACGCCGCAGCCGCCCTCCCAATGCGTCGAGAGTCGACTCTCGACTGCTGAGAGAGTTCATCCCACCCATCGGCACCGTAATCCGTATTCGCTCCTGATTTGCCCACAGCACGCCAAGATATTCATATTGGTCTAGTGCACACATCAGCTCAGCGTGACCAATATCTCCAGCCTCCTTCCATCTCCGCTTGGCTGCTGCTGGTGGAGCCAACACTTCAACACTTGCAAGTGTGAAGTGAGTGTCAGCGTGTCGGAACTCGGTGGGAGCATCCGTCCTTATTCACGTTCACACTCGCTCGGGGAAAAGTGAAATTTCGTTTCACATGAAATGTGAAGTGTGAAAGTGAAAGTGAAATCGATTCGCTGTTTCGGATTAAACTGACGTAACGATTATGATTTATGTCGTGATTGTGAAACACCACGAACCTGCCACGAAGTCCAACCCTGGGCAAGTTAAGCCCCCAAACCTCCTCGTTTCTTAAAAGGTCTTAAAAAATCCGGCCCTCAGAACCCTAGGGGTCCCCTAAGATGAGCGATGTGGTCCCGCGATGTGGCATGTGCGGCTGCGGGCGCTGCGGCGTCGCCCTCCCCTCTCAAAAGCCTCACATGCAGAGAGATGCACATGCCCCAGTTACACGCGGAGGTCTCTCGCCTTGCGGCTTATCCACCGTTCTTCCCCCTCGCGCTCTGTCGCCGCCGCAGCTCGTCCGGTGTACCGGAGTTGCCTAAGAGGGCGGAGAGCTCTTGCCGTCTTGCGCTTGCATCTGCCACCCACCGCGTGTTTGTTGCCGTCTCCAGCCGCGGCCAGGCGGTGGCCGCGCTCGGCAGCATTTCGGCGGGCGCCTCTCGTGCCTTGGGCGGCCCTCGCGGCCTCCAGCCTCGAGCGAAGCGTCCAGCGAGAGGTCATCGCCGGCTGGTAGGCGCTGCGGCGGCGGCTTCGGTGCTGCTCCTGCGGAGAGCTTGGGGTGGGGGAAGGGCCGACAGCGCGAGGAGGAGGTCGAACCCCGCGGCTCGGCTCGTCAGATCCACGCCGTGAGCGCCCACCGCGGCGCGAAGCTCGGCCGCACCTCGTGCAGCATTCTCCTCGAGTCAAAGACGACAAGCCGGCCGCCGACCGGCTCGACGTCAACGTAGTCTCGCCCCGCGAAGGCCCACCCCTCCTCCTCCTCCTCCTCCACCGCCGCCGCCGCCGCCTCCCCGCGCTCCGCCCGGCCCCGCGGCCGGTGCAGCCTCAGCCGCCCGTCGTCCGCCTCGGACCAGCCCGACTGCAGGTAGAGGATGCAGGTGTAGACCCGGTCGCACGCGCGCAGCCCGACCGGGCCCCGCTGGTGGTCCGGATCGGCGGCGTCGTTGTCGAGGTGCGGCACGTAGCCGCCGGCGGAGGGAGGGTAGCGGGCGAGCATCAGCAGGCGCGGCGTCGACGCGCTCGCAAACTGCGCCGCCGTCTCTGCGGCACACTCATCTCGTCGGCCCGACTCCACGAGCATGCCGGGCATCCCGGCCAGCACCCGCGCCGCGTCCATGAGCCCGCTGTAGCTCGGGTCGCGGAGCATGCCGAGATCCACCGTCAGGACCTCGTCGTCCCGCCCGTCCTGGCCCAGGTTGCGCATCGCGCCGCCACTGCGGAGGGCCTCGGCCGTCTCGCGGACGGCCGCCGTCTGCTCTCGGGAAAGCACGCCATCAAAGACGGCAAAGCCGTCGCGGGCCAACCTCTGCGTTGGCGACAAGGCGGCGAGGCTGGCGAGTAGAAGCGCGGGGCAGGGCATGTGTGCGGGAGCTCGCAACAGTGCCGTCCACACGGAACGCGGAAAAAGAATTTTCCGTAGCGCTCCTCCCTTGAGTTGAAATCTGTGTGGTGGCGGCGTGCCGTCCTCCCATCCCTCCCTTGGGTTTTTTTCTTTCTTTTTGAGTTTTTGGGCACCTGTGTGGTGGCGGCGTGCCGTCCTGGCGAGTAGAGACTACACTTTTTTACAGCCTTGTGACAGGCAAGTGCCATTTCACTGTGGCACAGCTCGCGTTACAAAACCTTGATTTGACCATTTGCGCCATTTTGTCCCTCTCGGTGCCTTCCAGAGGCAGCTGCGACCCCGCCGAGTAGACGGGGGCACTCGGCAGGTGGCGCGGAGTGCCCCCGGG
>NW_005199082.1:10016-38340 GCF_000372725.1 Emiliania huxleyi CCMP1516
AAGAGAGGTCATCTTGCTACCGCGAGAGCGACCCAACTCGTCGACATCGTCCGATGATGGTGCCGCAAAGTCAGCCTTCGGAGGCTATCGTGGGGTCGAGCCGCCGGCAGTAGCCGTGACATGTGGTTCCACCACCCCTCGTAGGCTTTGCCTCTGACCGCCACCGTTCCCAGGCTGCCTAATTGGATGGAAAGGAAGGCTCGGCGAGCGTATAGAAGCGTTCTCGACCTCGTCGTGGCAACCTGTACGGCAGCGCTGGTAGGCGCGATGAGCGTCGTGCCACCTGACCCGAGACGGGTCGCAGGCGTCGTACCGAGCGCGTCGAGACCGTGTCCTGATGTGATCTGCACGGGTGAGTCACGTCGGCGTCAAAGGAGCGACGTGCGACCTGTCAGAGCTTGATCTCCAATCTCAGCTGCCTCTGTGCGTCCTGGGGAGGGACAAAATTGTCGCCGCCGGAGACGACTCGACGCCGCTGAGATTGGAGATCAAGCTCTGACAGGTCGCACGTCGCTCCTTTGACGCCGACGTGACTCACCCGTGCAGATCACATCAGGACACGGTCTCGACGCGCTCGGTACGACGCCTGCGACCCGTCTCGGGTCAGGTGGCACGACGCTCATCGCGCCTACCAGCGCTGCCGTGCAGGCTGCCACGACGAGGTCGAGCACGCTTCTATACGCTCGCCGAGCCTTCCTTTCCATCCCATTAGGCAGCCTGGGAACGGTGGCGGTCAGAGGCAAAGCCTACGAGGGGTGGTGGAACCACATGTCACGGCTACTGCCGGCTCGACCCCACGATAGCCTCCGAAGGCTGACTTTGCGGCACCATCATCGGACGATGTCGACGAGTTGGGTCGCTCTCGCGGTAGCCAGATGACCTCTCTTTCTAGGAGCATCGGCCATGGCCGCAGGGAGCGCGGGGGAGGGCGCTGGAAGCAACACGGAGCTCCGTTGGAGACGTTTTCAAGATTAGCGTGTCAGAGTGAAATGGCACTAGCCACAAGAAAAACCTCCTTGGCGCTTTGGCCTTTGGCTTTGCGCTGGGGCTCTACACACTACAGGGCTCAAGGGGGGGATCCGTCTGGAAAAAGGATGCTTTTCGCTGCACATGCTGAAGCCGCCAGGCAAAGCTTGTGCTGTGAATAGCAGGCGTGGTCCTTTATCGATCAACACTTTCGATAGACCGAAAGTAAGATCGTTCGGTGCAGAAACCCCGGCCATGCCCATGTAACGCAATTGTGCTCGATTTTTTTGATTTTGTCTCCAAGTCTTCTGGACCCATCGATGGCCGTCGCCTCGACGCCGCTCGTCGCGGCACCATCGTGCCCGGCCTGGGCGAAGCATCGTCGCGGGCGCCAGCCGCAGTTCGACGGCAAGCCGTGCGAGCCTGCCGAGGAGGAGGACATGTGGCTGTGCCTGGCCGACAGCCGCGCGCGCAGCACCGCCGACCTGAAGCGCCTGGCGACAGCCGCTCGGGTGCGAGCGAAACGAGCAAGAGATGCAGCCGCCGCGAACACGCGCGATCGGCAGGCGCGCGACCAGCGCCGCCGGCAGCGTGAGCAGCA
This sequence comes from Emiliania huxleyi CCMP1516, assembly GCF_000372725.1. Classification (NCBI taxonomy): domain Eukaryota; phylum Haptophyta; order Isochrysidales; family Noelaerhabdaceae; genus Emiliania; species Emiliania huxleyi. The sequence continues at coordinate 11,584 of NW_005199082.1, forward strand.
CGACCGGCGCGCAGCGCCGGCGGTCGCCAAGACCGTGCGCCCACAACGCGGCCAGTGCGGCTGCCCGGCGCACGCGGTGTGCGGCATGTGCGTCGACCAGGGCAAGCTCGCCGCGGCCGAGCAGGCGGCCATCGACCTGGAGACGCGCTTCCACGCCTCGACGAACGTCGTCATGGACCTGGAGCGGCCCGAGGACGAGACGGCGGCGCTGCTGCAGCGCTGCGTGCACGTCTCCGACGAGACGAAGCGGCGGCTGCTGGGCGAGTGGAGCGACGAGCGCATGGCGCACGCGCTGCCGCTGCACGCATGCGCCTCGTGCGGCGTGCGGGACCCGTCGCTGACGTACACGCGGGTTGACGTGTCGGCGCTGCCGCGCACTGTGTCTGTGCGCGTAGCCGGCGGCGAAGACGAGACGCGGACGCGAGTGACGGAGAGGGTGACGAGCAGATGCGCGACGCATCAGACGCGCAGGATGACGGTGCAAGCATGTCCGAGGGTGAGTAAAAGTGTGAGGTTTGGTGGAGGCTGTAGCGTCGTCGCGCGTAAGAAGCGTGGTGAAATTTAGAAAAGGAGTTGCGGTGTTGATCGCCGCGGGAGCCCTCTTATATTCGCCAGCGCAACGGGGTTCGGGCATGTGCATGCCAAACGGAAAAAGAAATCGGAGGCGAGTTTTCTTGTTCCCTAGAGCGCCTTTGGCGAAGCGGCTCCTGACTGCACGTCTGTGCTCGACACCCTCACCCCCGCCATGCAGGCCGCCGCGCTGTCGGCTGCGCCGCAAGCGGCCGAGACGACGTCGGGCAGCAGCCCCACGCCGTGGATGTCGCGGCCAGCCGGCGTCACGTACCGCGCCTTGGTGACCGACACGCCACTCCCGCCCACCAGCCGCTGCACGTTTTGGATGCGCCCCTTGCCAAACGTGCGGCCCGGCCCCACCAGCGTCGCGCGCCGGTTGTCCTGCAGCGCGGCGGCCATGACCTCGGAGGCGCTGGCGGTGCGGCCGTCGACGAGCAGGTAGAGAGGCAGCCGCGTCTCCGAGCCGACGCCCTCCGAGAAGAAGACCTCAGCCACTCCGTCGCGCCGCACCTCGGAGACCACCTTTGCGTTGGGCGGCAGGAAGAGCCGCGCCGCCTCGACGCCCGCAGGCAGGTACCCGCCCGCGTTGCCGCGCAGGTCGATCACCAGCGCCTCTGCGCCGGGCGACACGTCGCGCACCGCCCGCACCAGTTGCGCGGCCGTCTCCTGCGTGAAGGCCGAGATGCGAACCAGCCCCGCCCGCTTGCCGCCCGCCAGCAGGAGGGAGCCCTTCTCCACCGCGTTGGCGCTCACCCGCGCACGCTCGAGAGGCAGCTCCGCCACGCCGCCGCCGCCGCTCGCGCCGCCGCCCGGGTGCCGCACCGCAAGCCGCACCTCGCTGCCCGCCTCGCCGCGGATCAGGGCGGCGCACACCTCGGCGGTGGCGCCCTCCACGCTCTCGCCGTCCACGCGCAGCAGCTCGTCGCCGGGCAGCACGCCGCCGAGCGCCGCCGGGCCGCCCGCCACCGCCTGCAGCACCACCACGGAGCCGGTCTGCGGGTCGAGCTGCAGCTGCACCCCGATCCCCGCGCCGTCGCCGCGCGCGTAGTTGCTCACGAGCGCGTCGTACTGTTCCGGGTCGAGGAAGCGCGTGTACGGGTCGCCGAGCGCGCGGAGCATCTCTCGAATCGCGTCGTACGCCTCGCCCATGCCGCCCTGCTTGCCCGCGAGGCCCCGCAGCGCCTCGCTCTGCTTGGCCTTCCAGCCATCCGCGCCGAGCCCGTTGAAGCTGCCGTCCACGTACTGCTTGCTCACCTCGCGCCACACATCCTGCACCAGCGCCTGCTCCTCGCTCAGCGCCAGCGCGGCGCTCCGCTCGACCCGAAGCGCGGGCAGCGCCGCTCGTGCGCCGGGCGAAAGCACGGCGGGCCCGACGGTGATGGATGAGGCAGCGAGCGCGGCGGCCAGCACGGCGGTCGCGACCGCGCGCTTCCAGTCCTTGCCGCCAAACTGCTGCGCCCTCTGCGGCACCTGGTCAGCTGGAATGCTAAACCGTGTGAACGCCTCCCCCCCCGGTCCCGAAGGCTGGAATGCGGCGAGCGGCGAGCACGGCGAAGCAGCGCCAGCTAGATAAGTGGATTGCTGCAAAGCGCCTGTGCAGAGCGAGATGCCCGCCGCAGGGGGCTGAGAGGAGATAGGCGGCCGCATGCTGCACACAAGCCCGCGGGCATAAGAAAACCGAGGTTAGTTGAGTTTTTAATTCAAGCTGTCTCGGAAAGGCTTTTACAAGCAAACCCGGTCCTGGGCGTGAGGTTAATGACCGCACTCCAAGTGCTCCAAGTGCTCCAAACTCCCTCGCACGATGGCGGCGTGCCGTCCACGCCGCAGAGATCGCTTGAATGCCGGCATTCAAGCGCGACAGTGCTAGCCGCCTCCGCGATGCTGAGCGGGGCAAGAAATCTCTCTCTCTCTCTCTCTGGCTCTGCATGAAGGGCGGCGAGCCGCTGACGATGCGCGAGGCGTCCTTCATCAGCTCGCTGATGAGACACGCGGCCACCGTCCGGTTCACCATGCCGACTGGTTGCGTTGAGGGGTTGAGGGTTGAGGCCCCCCCTCAACCATCTGTGTCTTGATTTGCCAACAACAAACCTAAATCTGGTTGACGGTTGAGACCCCCCGTCAGCCCTTTAGTTGAGGGTTGAGGCCTCCGGGGCCTATTTCGCCTGCGGCGCGCTCTTGCTCCTCGTACCTTGAGCGCAATCCATAAGTAGGAGACGCTCACTGTCGCCATTCAGGCGCCTGATCTTTCAGCAAAGCGATGGCCTACCTGGTACGAGTTCAGATGCGCGCCCGGCAGAAGACGCTTGTGATGCCGCATGCAGTGGAATGCGCACAGAGAACGGACGGCAAGAGAAGGCAAGGGAAGGAAGAGAAACGGCTGGTGAAGCTCAGCTCACGGCGTAGTATTGCGGTCACTAAACCATCCACGGCAAAGAGTCACGGTGAATGCTAGCCGTCTTCCAGTCTTCCACACATCGCGTCGGGATCATGGGGATAAATTACGGACGTCCATCCACTGGGATGAGAGTACTGGAGAGATGAGGTGGAATCTGCTTGATTCAACAGCCGCCCAAAGGAGCGCCGCCTCAACACCGGGTCTCGGCTCTATCGAGCCATGCTAGCTCCAGGCATGTTGTGCGAGTATATGGGACAAAAGCGTCGAAAATGTCCCGAAAAGCGTGTCTCGAGTTTGTTGCAGCCCCACAGCTGGCGCGCGCTGCCAGGAAGCACCGCTCGCGTGTCGGCGGCACTCCCTGGCACCCAGGGAGTGCCGCGAACCGACCAGACCGAATGGGCTCGACGCCGCGCTCGCTGTGGGGCTGCAACAAAGTCGCCGCCGAGCGTGCCACCGACGGCGTCCGGGCGGCGGTGATGGAGTGTGAGACCTGAGGCTGCGGAGGTGACGCCTGAGGTACCGGCCCGTGCACAGCGACTCAGCCGGCGACCGCCACGGGCTCAGACGAGACTTGTCGACTCGTTACGGCTCAGCTTCACCGTGGTCATCGGGCGTCTGTCGACGTCAGGACCACCATACAGCTCGCGGGTTTGAGGTCGCAAGAGCCAAGATGGTGGCGTTTGGACATCCCAACCATCACACAAGACAGCCTGTAGGTGATGGCGGGACGGCGCAGTGTTTGTGGCACTCGGCAGTAGGCACCCGCGGCACGGCCCCGCTGAGTTGGCTCTCGCGGGCTGCGGAACCGGCCCCAGAAGGGGACGGTCCGGGCGAGTGTGGCAGCTCCTGCGCTAGTATGGGCATCCTCTATCACAACACTACTGATCCTGGTCATTAGAGCTGCCAGGGATAGCGTCAGGAGCCGGTAGGAGTCAAAACCTCTCATATTGAGACATCGTGTCCCATATACTCGCACAACGAGCCTCCAGCCGCAACCCCACCCGGCCGCCCGAGGGTGTTCCCGCAAGCAGAGAAGACTACTTTAATCCTGGGGGAAGAGCAACCGCTCGGGCTGCGGCTCGCTCGTCGGACGTCGCTCGTGCTGTGCTCAGCCTGGGCGGATCCCTCTCGGCTGTGGGTGTGTGGCCTGAGCTGTGGCTGTGCCGTATTTCTCCACCGCCGGACCCGCAACTCCTGGTCTCTCCGTATTCTTTCTCTTAGCGACGGACATCGTAGATCGTACCGTTGCGCTACCGTGCAGTACTCGCGACATTGATCATCTAGTTGATCATTCGGTGTCAGCTCGTTGGCTCGCGCAGCCACGGCGCGAGCGAGGCCAGCACGGCTTCGAAGCCTCCGCCTCCTGGGTCTGCACCGCCGCCGGGCGGCGCGGCACCGCGCACCAAGTCCGACAGCACTCGCGGCAACAGCGGGCGGCCGTTGACGCTGACCGCCTCGATGCGCACCTCTCGCACGCGGCCGCTCGCGCCGTCGAGCTGCAGCCGCAGCTCGAACCGGACCGTGAGTGGCAGCCCGGGGGCGCCGAGCGCCGCCGCCGCGCCGAGCCGCGCCGGCAGGCGGCAGCGGAGCAGCACGTCGCCGTCGGCGCTCAGAGCGACGCGGACGGCGAGCGGCGCCTCGGCGTCGCCGCTCACGGCCATTCCGCCCTGCGCGATTGCGCCAGCGTAGAGGCGGCGCGCTGCGGCGAGCGCGCGGGCGAGCGACGGGCGGCCGGAGAGGAGTCGCTCGCCGAGGAGGCCGGTGAGGCGCACCTTCGGTCGGGCGGGGCTGGGGCTGGGGGCCGGGGGGCGTCGAGAGAGTGCCTCGTGGCCCTCCCCTTCCCCGCCGCACCTCCTCCTCGCAGAGGGAGGCCAGGTCGAGCGGCGCGGTGAGGGCGGCGGGGACCTGCTGGTGCAGCGACCGCAGCAGCGAGAGGGCGGTCGTCGCGAACGCGGGCGGGATCGGCGTCGTCGACGACGCGCTCAGGGGCGAGGAGGAGGAGGAGGAGGAGGAGGAGGAAGAGGCCGCCGGCTGCAGCGGCGCCAGCGCGCCCTCTGTGACGGAGACGAGCGTCGCGCCGAGCAGGGGCAGAGTGCCGCCTTTGAGTCGGCCGAGCAGCTCCTATGCCACCAGAGAAGCGCTGTCTATGTCTCCGGGTGGCGTTGGGCTCGCCCCAGCCAGGCATGGAGGAGGCGCCTGCGGCAGCGCCTCGCGATTGTTGACCCGCAAGCCGCGCAGCGTGTGAGCGACGATCACCGGGGCCGCGCCACCGCCGCCGTCCGCAAACTCAAACTCGGAGCGGGCGGCGACGCTGAAGAGGGGCGTGCCAGCCGTTGGGCCGGCGGACGGCGCGAGCACGTACCTCCAGAGCGCAGCCACGCCGCCGCCCGCTCCGTCGCCGCCTCCTCCGGCGCCGCCTCCTGCCGCCAGCTCCTCCGCCGCCCCGCCGGTGCCACTCGCTCGGACTGTCGGGCCGGCGACCCCTGAAGGGACAGGCGCAGGGCTGTGCTACGGGGCTGCGGTACAGGGGTCGAGGGGTCGAGCGGCGTCTCTCCAGGCGGTGAGTCGGAGGGTTGAGGCGTGCACAGGGGGGGGGGGGGGGGGCAGCACCGCGGTGCTCGAGCTGGAAGTCGAAGGCGTGGGAGAGGAGGGGGGAGAGGGCGGCGGCGGCGTGGGCGGCCCGCGCGGAGCCGAGCAGCTGCAGGTACGGCCCCCTGCCTCGCAGCAGCGGCGCTGCTGCGGCGGCGAGGAGCTCGAGGTCGGGGGCATACCGGCCGGCGTCAGGCGCCGTGTTCTCGGCGAGAAGCGCGCGCAGCTCCGCCTCGACGGCGGCGGCGGCGAGGTGCAGCTCCTAGAGCCACGACACGGCGCCTGACATGAAGCGCGCTCTGCTGCCGGGCGGTGGTGCGGCGAGACAGGCGGCGAGGCGGGCGTGGGTGGCGAGACGGGCGGCGGGCGTGGTTGCTCGACGACACGCAAGGACCCCCGAGGTCTACCTTGCCTGCACCTGGGGCTCGATGCTCGGCTCCATCTCGGCTCCATCTCGGCTCCATCTCGCGCCTCGTAAGCGGCCCACTCCTCCGAGCCCGGCAGAGGAGGGAAGGGCTCCTCTGCGCCGGACGCCTCTGCGCCCTCCCCGCCCTCGCCCCCGCCCTCGGCCGGCGGCGGCGCGGCCGGCGGCGGCGGCGCCTCCGCGCCAACCGCCGCGAGAAGCTCGGCTGCTGTGGCAAACGCCTCTGCCGGCGAGGCGGGCGAGGAGCGGCGGTAGAGGCGAAGCCACTCGGCAAGCGTCGACGAGGGCAGTCGGCGGCCGTTGAGTCGGAGGTTGGAGAGCTCGTGCCGGCAGAGGCGGCCGTCGGCGGCGAGCGTGTAGGTGGAGATGCCGGAGAGCGCGGCGGCGGGGAGTGCGGCGGATATGCCGGTGGACGCGGGAGTGAGAGGGGCGCTCCATCGAACGGAGACGGCGTCGGGGCCGATCGAGTAGTCGCACTGCAACTCACCGGCACGCAGACCGGCGACGTCGAGGAGGGGCGACGTGTTGAGCGCCGCGACCGCCTTGGGGCGGGAGAGCGGGACGGTGAGTGGGTGGGCGGGCCGAGGGAGGGGAAGGTGGGCGCACACACCTCGAAAAGAGAGAGATAGGCCTCGCGGCCCCGGGCGAGGTCTACGCCTGCAGTTCGGTCGGACAGAGGGCTGAAGCGAGGTAGACGGGAGACGGGAGGCAGAGCGGGCGGATGCCGAGGTCAGACACGAGCGAAATGTCGTCGGAAAAGGCAACCTCCGGCGGTGAGCGCGTAAAAGCCGCCGGAGCGAAGCCGCGCAGCCGCCCGATATTGCGGTGAGCGGCTTGTGCCCGGGAAAATGCAGCGTCCGACAGGAAGGAAGTTGGTAGCGCAGCAGCAGAGCCCACGTCCGCGCGAGGAGAAATCAGAGCCAGCGAGACCCAGGCGAAAAGCAGCATGGCAGAAGGGGGCCGACACGACAAAGAAAAAGCGGGCAGAGCGGACGAGTTCGCCCATCTCTGGGGTGGGTGTCAGAACAGTCGTCCTTGCGCGAGGAGAGCTCGATAAACTCGAGGGGCCAAAATACGCCGGAGGGCGGAGTTGCGCCGAGAGGCGGGAGAAGCCGCGAGAGCAAGGGATCGGAGGGCGGCGGCGGCGTCGCAGGACGAGGCAGAGCCAGAGGAGAGCGAAGGGACAGAGGATGAAGCGACAGGAGAGAGAACGATGAGAGTGGGGCAACCGCGGGCACGAAGGTTGCAGCGAGAATCGGCGAGCGACGGCTAGCAACACACTCCTCTGTGGTGGCGGCGTGCCGTCCTCCCATCAGGAGCCTTCGCCAGGTCGTGTGAAGAGCACACATGATGTAGTGAGTGAGTGGTCCCGGGCCCTGTGGGGAACTAAGTCGGCGCAAGTTAGTCTGTGAGCTGGACGAGGGCTAGTGGTGCGCCGAGGCGGGTCAAGTGGTGAAGTGCTCCCGGGAGTCGTGGTCGGAGGCCGGGACACTACGCGCACTAACTTAGTGCGCGGAAGTGAGTGCCTCCGGCCGGCCGCGAGGGGAGTGGTCCGGCGGGCCGCTCGTAGTGCCCTTCGCCGGCGGAGGGAGGCGGCTCGGCTACTACGCGCACTAACTTAGTGCGCGGAAGTGAGTGCCTCCGGCCGGCGAAAGAGTAGAGACATGCACAAGCTCACTTCTCCATCGCCAGCCCGACGCGCTCATACAGGTTGACCCATATAATCTCTCCTACTAGTTACCGCTGTCACTGTCTCAGGCCCGCTCACAACACTAATTTCCCCGCCGATGGTGGATCCCCGCGCTGGTCAGCCGATGAGGCCGCCTGTGCCTCGCCCAGTTCCCCCTGCTTCTTGAGGCTACTCCTCCTCTCGAGGACCGGCCTGCCCATGCTGCTCCCCAGAGCCAGCGCCCGGCTCGGCATTGGCGGATGTTGAGGCTGAGACCTCTGCGAGCCTAGACCCCATGACACAGTTCATCCCACCATCGGCACCGTATTCGCCCACAGAGAGAGACGCGAGGGCCCAAGAGGCCCGTGGGCTCGCCTGCAGAGCGTCTCTCTCTTGCCATTCTGCTTGTCTGTTTTGTGGCCTCTTCTCTCGTCTGTCGGTGTTTTGTTGGGGTTGGAAGGGGTTGGCACGGGGGTGGAAGGCCACCTCCAGAAGCAACAGCAACGTGTTCGAGCGTCAACCATATTCGTCGTCGGGAAGTGGTTCCGATACGTGATTCTGGTAGGCTGGAACACGCTGACGGTAAAGAGGCCGCAACGCATGGGCTTAGCGGATCTCTCAAGGAGATCGCTACAGCACGGAGCAGCGTCAAGGGAGCTGGCAGAGGTTGGAGCGACTGCGATGTGGAGGCAGAGCCAATACTTGCTCAAGTTAGTCTTGACGCTGCGGACGACAGGATTTGCTGGGGCGGCATCACGCCGCCTGGCATGTCTCGGCGCGGCGCCGAGGCACAGAGCCGCTGCGATGCAGCGGCGGCAAGGCACGGCGGCGAAAGCACCATCGCCGGGCAGTCTCGGGGTGGCGTGGAGGGCCACTCGAGCTCTGCCGGCGGGGCGGCCGCCGCTCACGGGCACGCGACGCGAGGAGGCGTCGCCGAGGGCGTCGAGGAGGCGCTCGACGAGGCGCGGCCGCGGGCCGGGTCCTCTCGGAGCCGCGGAGGCGCCGCTGCAGGCGGCGGCGGCGAGAGCGGTTCAGAGGATGAGGGTTCAGAGGACGAGGGTTCAGAGGACGAGGGTTCAGAGGACGAGGGTTCAGAGGACGAGGGGTCAGAGGACGAGGGTTCAGAGGACGAGGGTTCAGAGGACGAGGGTTCAGAGGACGAGGGTTCAGAGGACGAGGGTTCAGAGGACGAGGGTTCAGAGGACGAGGGTTCAGAGGACGAGGGTTCAGAGGACGAGGAGGTCAGCAGGCAGAGCGGCTGTGGCGGTGAGGGCCATGCGGGCTCTGCTGCCGGCTCGCTCGCCTCTCTCGAGGATGCGACGGCCGGGACAGCCGTCGCTGCAGCCGGCGGCACCGCGCCGCCTGACGAGCCGCGTCCGTGGACAGCGGCGAGCACCCGCTGCTGGGCGAGAGCAGCGGCTCAAGTCGGCGTCGATGGCGCCGTCGCCGCAAAGCGTGATCGAGATCGCTTTGGCGGAGGCGCGAGCGACGCGGTGCACGACGAGAGGGCGGGCCTCGTCTCGGTGGGCGGCGGCGGGCCGCCTGGCATGTCTCGGCTCGGCGCCGAGGCACAGAGCCGCTGCGAGGCAGCGGCGGCAACGCGCGGCGGCGGAGGCACCATCGACGGGCAGTCTCGGGGTGGCGTGGAGGGCCACTCGAGCTCTGCCGGCGGTGCGGTCGCCACGAACGGGCACGCGACGCGAGGAGGCGTCGCCGAGGGCGTCGACGAGGCGCTCGACGAGGCGCGGCCGCGGGCCGGGTCCTCTCGGAGCCGCGGAGGCGCCGCTGCAGGCGGCGGCGGCGAGAGCGAAGTCAGCAGGCAGAGCGGCTGTGGCGGTGAGGGCCATGCGGGCTCTGCTGCCGGCTCGCTCGCCTCTCTCGAGGACGCGACGGCCGGGACAGCCGTCGCTGCAGCCGGCGGCACCGCGCCGCCTGACGAGCCGCGTCCGTGGACAGCGGCGAGCACCCGCTGCTGGGCGAGGCGCGGCGACGAAAGCACCATCGCCGGGCAGTCTCGGGGTGGCGTGGAGGGCCACTCGAGCTCTGCCGGCGGTGCGGTCGCCACGCACGGGCACGCGACGCGAGGAGGCGTCGCCGAGGGCGTCGACGAGGCGCTCGACGAGGCGCGGCCGCGGGCCGGGTCCTCTCGGAGCCGCGGAGGCGCCGCTGCAGGCGGCGGCGGCGAGAGCGAGGTCAGCAGGCAGAGCGGCTGTGGCGGTGAGGGCCATGCGGGCTCTGCTGCCGGCTCGCTCGCCTCTCTCGAGGACGCGACGGCCGGGACAGCCGTCGCTGCAGCCGGCGGCACCGCGCCGCCTGACGAGCCGCGTCCGTGGACAGCGGCGAGCACCCGCTGCTGGGCGCGGTCAGCGGCATGGATGAGGCGACAGCCCTATCGCCGGGCAGTTCCTGGATGGGGGTCAACCGCACTGGAGCTTGGCCGGTGGCGCAGTCGCAGTGCAAGGACCTACGATGGTGATGGTCGCGGCCGTAGAACACGTCGCGCTTCTACTGAGCTATTGGAGGGGCACTCGACACAAGGGTGGGCCCTCGCCTCGAGGTGGAGGTCGCGGCCGATTCACGCGCGAGACGGTGGATCGACCTCGACAGGATTGGCGATGGGGTTGTGCTGTCTTCCTCCTCCTCCGCCGTGTGCCGGGGAGTCGATCAGGCAGTTCACTTTGGGGGCTACGGGTATCCCCCCTGGCTATACTTTGAGATTAGGCATCAAAAGTGGTTCACAGTGGAGGCGGTCGCCGTCCTACAGGGAGTCGGCCGGCGCGAAGCGACGACCGCCGAGCTTTAGGTCGCCGACATCCAGCCGGAGCTGCGAGTCCACACGGAAGCCTCTAGGGCGAATTCACTGGGACAGGATTTCGCAGAGACTACCTCATTTGCTGCTCGCCCCATGAAGGGGGGTTTGTGTGGGAAGCCAAGGGAGGTTAATGGCTTCCCACATTTGTGATGGGTCGAAATCGGCCCGCCGCATTGATGGTCGAATCGGTGTAACGAATCGAGAGAGAGAGACGCGAGGGCCCAAGAGGCCCGTGGGCTCGCCTGCAGAGCGTCTCTCTCTTGCCATTCTGCTTGTCTGTTTTGTGGCCTCTTCTCTCGTCTGTCGGTGTTTTGTCCCACCCTGAGCATTGTGCTCTTCCCGCCCTGGGTTGTGCTGTCTTCCTCCTCCTCCGCCGTGTGCCGGGGAGTCGATCAGGCAGTTCACTTTGGGGGCTACGGGTATCCCCCCTGGCTATACTTTGAGATTAGGCATCAAAAGTGGTTCACAGTGGAGGCGGTCGCCGTCCTAGCCCACAGCACGCAATGATACTCATATAGGTCTAGTGCACACATCAGCTCAGCGATACCAATATCTCCAGCGTCCTTCATCTTGGCTGCTGCTTGGGAGCCGACGCTTGCAAGTGAGTGTCAGAGTGTAGGAACTCGGTGGGAGCATCCGTCATCACTTCACACTCGCTCGCAAAAGTGAAATCGATTCGCTGTGTCCGGACAGTGGGTGAGTGCCTCCCGCCCACCCCGCGCACTAAGATAGTGCGCGTAGTGAGTGGGCCGCCGGCGAGCGGGCTAGTGGGTGAGTGCCTCCCGCCACCCCGCGCACTAAGTTGGTGCGCGTAGTGAGTGGGCCGCCGGCGAGCGGGCTAGTGGGTGAGTGCCTCCCGCCACCCCGCGCACTAAGTTGGTGCGCGTAGTGAGTGGGCCGCCGGCGAGCGGGCTAGTGGGTGAGTGCCTCCCGCCACCCCGCGCACTAAGATAGTGCGCGTAGTGAGTGGGCCGCCGGCGAGCGGGCTAGTGGGTGAGTGCCTCCCGCCACCCTGCGCACTAAGATAGTGCGCGTAGTGAGTGGGCCGCCGGCGAGCGGGCTAGTGGGTGAGTGCCTCCCGCCACCCTGCGCACTAAGATAGTGCGCGTAGTGAGTGGGCCGCCGGCGAGCGGGCTAGTGGGTGAGTGCCTCCCGCCCACCCCGCGCACTAAGATAGTGCGCGTAGTGGGTGGGCCGCCTTCTAGTGGTCGGCGAGGCCGTGGCCAGTGCCCCGGCCCTGCGGCGCCGCCTAGTGAGTGAGTGCTCGCCGACCCTCCCCACACTAAGTCGTCATGTGTGCTGTGTTTTTTAGTTGGCGAAGGCTCCTGCTCCCATCCCTCCCCTGCATCTCTCTTTTCTTTCTTTCTTTTTCGCCCATCTCTCCTGGAGATGCCAGCTCTATTTATTTACTCCGAGCAAAAGGGACGTCCGCCGCAATTCGGACAATGCTCTTTCCCACGCCCGCCACATGACGCCCACCGCCGCCGCGTCGGTCGGCGCGCGCCGACGCCGACCATCACCACCGACCGACGGCTCGCACGGCCGTGCGGTGAGCAAAAATTTGGGTCGCTGCGCGCCTGCCGGATGCTCTGCGACGTCTGGACGCTCGCCAGAAACGCCAGGAAGCTTGCCTTCCACCCCTGGGCCCGAGGGCGAACGGCAGTGGTCGGCAGCCTCTGCGACGCTCCGATCGGCTCCTCGACCTCATCGCCTGCGACGAGCCAGCATGGCTCGTCGCTCGACGGCAGCCTGCCCAGTATGCTCTTGGCATTCTGTACAGCCTGAGGAGCGGGACGCCGTGTTGCGCGCCTACACACCCGCTCGGTTCGGGCCACCCGCAGTCAGGCACGCGCTTTACGAGCTCGGCACCGACGGTTACTACGCGTGCCCAACTCGGAGGATCGCCTCGGCTGTGGCGTCTCGCCTGCCGGGCAGCGTTTTCCGCTATGTTTTCGCGGCAGCGATCGTCGACATTGACACGCGCCGAATGCCTGACTGGGCTCGCACGCTCCTGTTTCCTCTGAGGGAACGGCTGGCGGACCCGTTGCTCGGCGCTTACCACGGCTCGGACTCTGAGTTGTTGTGGAGCGACCCGTACACGCTCCTCGACGCCGAGGAGAGCGCCCTTCGCCGCCGGATGCTGCAGCACTGGCTCAGCTTCGTCAAGACAGGCCGTCCGATGGAGAGTTGGCCTGCCTTTGGATCGACCGAGTCGTTCATCAAGCTCGACACGAGCGGCGACCGCGTCGGCGAGCATTGGCACCGCGCAAGCTGTGAGATCTTACAGCGCTTTCGCTTTGTATGGGACCCGGGATGATGGTCGATGCTTGAGATGGCAATGGCCGATGCGGATGGTTGTGGCACGCATCTGCGCCACTCGGTCTTCAGTCTGTTTACACATTGCAGTAACTTCTCGAGCGAGTCTGCGTGTCTCGTCGATGTATCGTACACGGTATCGGCACAGAGGTGTGTGCGGATGAGAGCGCGATGATTTGTGTGACACCTTGTCGACATGGTAGATGTGTTCGACACGGTTTTATGTCGTCGTGTGTGTGTGTATGGCTCATGTGGATGTGCAGTGCTTTTTCTGCTCTTACATGTATACTTCGAGAGACAACACGCACAACCGCCGATCCCGCACCCTCACACAAGTGTAACCCACCCACGTAATACCGTATTATATGCGAAGTATGCCGCGCTGCCTGCCGCCTTGGGGGGGGGCGACCCTCTCCTACCCAAAGCAGCCAGCCGCGGCGAGTGGGCGGAACTCGTACGACCGCACACGTTCATCCTCGCGCACGGGCCGTGAGAGGTCGATCCGCCACAGGAGCAGACCGCTCTAAAAGGAGCTCACGGCGGGGCGTTGTGGGCACCGGCGAGCAGGTCGGTGGCGCTGCTGATCCGCACCGTCGAGCGCGGCGCGTCCGAAGTGAGCGGCGGGACGTCGAGGCCGTCCTTATTCCCGTGGCTGCACATCACGATGGAGCGGAGCTCGCAGTTGCCGGCGAGGCGCTGCAGCGAGTCCTGGTCGTCCTTGTGAAGATTCCCGCCGAACTGCGTAAAGATGTGGCGCAGGAAGGACGAGTGCGTCACGACGGCGATGCACTTCTCGGGTCGCTTGTTGAGCCACTGCAGGAACGCGATGCCGCGCTCGCAGCAGTGCTCGTCGCTCTCGCGCGCGTCCTCCGTGTAGAAGTGGTCGTCGTCATACGGCACCTCGGACCAGTCAAAGGACGGGAACTCGGGCATGATTTTCGAGACCGGGCGCCTGCCGTCGCACACGTACTGGCCCCACCGCTCGCGGCACTCCTCGCGCACGAGGATGCGCGGCGCCGGCACCTTCTCGCCGCGGAGCTTCTCCTCGGACCCGTCGGGCGCGTCGAGCGTTGAGAGGAAGCCGGGCTTGCCCGGCTGCCGGCCCGGCCCGAAGATATGGAAGGCGGTCTCGCACGTCCTCGTCAGCGGAGACACCACCACCAGGTCGAAGGCGGTGAAGGAGCGGCCGCCGCTTGGGCGGCTCGCGAGGTGCTGCTTGAGCTTCTGCGCCTGTTAGGGTGAGGGCGGCGTCGGATTTGTGGCGGCAATGCGGAGCGAGCGGCGACGGTGTGCCTGCTGCACTCCGACGTCAGTGAGGCGGGCGTCCCACAGCGGGTGGTCCCTCGCAGGATTGTCACCGCGAGTGAGCACGTCATTCGAGCCGCTGCTCGCCGTCGCCGCGTTGTGCTCGCCCTCGGCGTGGCGAATAAAGTGAACCTTTTTGGTGCGCTCGGCGAGGAACAGCGAAAACCCAGAGTCCGGCGGGCCGAGGGAGTACTCGAAGTTGTCGCCAATCATGCCACACCCGGGATGAAGGTGCGAGGCTGCTACAAACTTCGCACGCGTCGCAGAAAAATGCAAGCGGCGTGGCCGCGAGGTGGCATGAAGGTTGCAGCGAGAATCGGCGAGAGACTGCGAAGAGAGATAGGAAGAGGCAGACTCCCTAGGGTGGGCGACGGATAGCGCACCACACACCTCTCCTTAAAATCCCTGTGTGGTGGCGGCGTGCCGTCCTCCCATCCCTCCCTTGGGTTGTCTGTTTTCTTTCTTTCTTTTTTTAGCGGCGTGGCGTGGAGCGGTTGAGCATCCCTCCGGGGGCTCCTCTGCGCCGGGGAGGCGTTGTTGGAGGCTAGGACGCAAGCGTCCGTCGCCTTTTTCAAACTCGGGCCCCACTCCGCTACGGCAGCCTACGCTCCGACCCGAATTTGGAGGGCCATGAAATTTAAGGTGTTGCTGCGCAAAAGGGGCGGGGCGCGGGCGGGCGCGGCGGGCGTCGAGAGTTCTTTTATGAGACCCAGACCTTTCGATGGTTCACGTGCTTTCTATGTCTATCTATCATGCTTCATGACACGACACGCGGTGTGGTGGAGCTAGGGTGCCCACAGGGCCCCAAAAAAGAAAGTAAAAAAGAAATGGGCGAACCTCGATCGCAGCACTTCGTGTTGGAGAGTCGAGAAATTGAGAGTGTGACTAGGAGGGAGGGACGCTGGGGATTCTCAAAGGTATACCCTTGGAATGGCCGGATCCAGCCTTGAAAGTACGAGATCGCGCGCGCTTCGCGCGCTGCACCGCCTGTTCTCCGCGGCTGTGTGACGACGCGTGCCGTGTGCCAGCAGACTTGGGCGCGCGCGGCGCGACGGCGCCCGCGAGGGAAGGCGCGGGTGCAGCGGCCACCGGCGGTCGTACCGCTCGCCGGCCAGCGCAGCAGCGGCCAGCGCAGCGGCCGCCGGCGCAGCAGCCAGAGCAGCCGGTGCGCGCCTTGCGAGGCGAGTACTGCCGCCCGGCCGCCTCGAGGCGGCCGGGCGGCAGTACTCGTTCGAACTTTGCGAGCCGTGCGCGCGCCAAGGCGCGCGCGGCGCGCGCCCGCCCGGCTGCCAGTAGGAGGCGGCGCAATATGGCCTATAGTACAGCCCTTAGGAGGAGGAAGAGGCTGGCTGGCAGTGCTGTATGCCGCCGGGGGCAGTTTTTGGGTGCTGTCCCCATCCCAGGGGGCTGCAGAAGGCGTCCGCAACCGGGACAACCCGCCCCCCAAGCCGAGGCCGGTCGAAGCCCACTTGAGTGCAGGAGCCATGAGGAGTCCTCTTGGTGCTCCTGGCGGCCGTTCAAAGGTCGGGCGCGCGCGCCGATGGGGGGTGGGTGTGTCTTGCTTGCTCCACACCGAGCGCCACCGGTCCGGACCGGTGCTCCCACCGAGGGTCGGCTTGCACAAGGTCTGAGCCGCGGGCGCTCGGCGCCAAGAGGCCAAGTGCAGTGTCACGCTCGCACGCGAAGGGGACACAATGGGGAACCCTCGTTTCCTAGTCACTCGGTCCCCCAACGGAAGAGGCCTCTCTCCTATTGAAACATTCCAACATCAGATTTGCCTTGTGCGTCCCTTTTTGAGCCGGAAAGCTATTTTCTTTTGGGTCCTGTGGGCACCCTAGTGGAGCTGGTGGAGCTGTCAGCTGATCGATCCAAGCGGGTGGGGAGTGGGGGGCATGGCTGGGCATGCAGGTCCGCCAGTCGGCCCGGCCTCTGACGTGGTGCTGCCGCTGCATTCGCTGAAGAAGAGAGGTCCGACTTGACAATTGGAGGCACTGGAGGCGAGGCGAAGGGAGGTTGGGCCGGGCCGTGAGGGGCTGATGGCGCTGGCCAGCGCGGGGTGTGAGATGCCGTCGTCGTCGTATACTGCTGGCCCTCGCCCTCAGTTGCCAGGGCTGTGGGCTGCAGAATTGGCGTCTGTGGCGTCTACGCAGGCTCTGCAGCGTGATGGCAGGCAGGACTGCGAGGCCAGCGGCAGCGGAAGGAGAGGCTGGGCACGAGCCAGGAACAGGCTGGCCAGGTCCGCAGGTGGCTGCGCTCGGGCGAGGCGCGCGCGCATGGCGGGCCGAGCAGGCTCGGCATATATGGTGAACCCCCCATGTCACGATGGCGGTCCCACTTTTCCGCGATCATTTCGTCCGTCCAATCGATAGAAGCGCCGGATCGCCCACTTTCTTAGCGTTTGCCAAACTTGCCCCGACGTTCTTCTGCTCAATTCCTTTGCACGGTATTCGGATTTTCGCTATTTGCTCGTGTGGGTGTGATTCCGGGATTAGTCAATGGTACCGCGTCGGCGACGCGGGCGCCTTGCGGGCAGAGCCCTGAGCCACCCTTATGTCTTGCGCGGTCAAAAATCCTTTTACCGAAATCCCTCGTTTGGGTTTGTCCGTTTTCTTTCTTTCTTTCTTTCTTTCTTTCTTTCTGGAAAGGTCAACTTTGTCTTATACGAGAGGGGAATCCATGGGACCCTGTCGTGTGGGTGAACCCTGCCTGCCCAGCCCCTCTCTCTCTTCCCCTCCGTGTCGCGATGCGCTCCCCACTCGCCACTCCCGTTCCCCTGTGTCCCTGTACCCTGATCGTCCTTCCAAAATCCTGCTCGTGCAGGTGGGGACCCGCTGTCCTCGTCCCATCCCTCCTTTGTTTTGTCAGTTTTCTTTCTTTCTTTCTGGAAAGGTCACCACCTGTCCCAAATGATGGTGCGAGTGTTGGAGTTGTCTGCAGTCTGGAAAGGTCACCTGTCCCACCCAAATAAAAAATTAAAACGGTCAAACTCTGAGTCACGAGATGTGGGATTTTTAGGGGCATGTGTCCCCGCCCTGCACCGATCTTGGTGTGAGGGATCTCATGTCCCAAATGATGTGTGAGTGTTAGAGTTATCTGGAAAGGTCACCACCTGTCCCAATTTCTGTCCCAAATGATGTGTGAGTGTTTTAGATTTGTCTGGAAAACGGTCACCACCTGTCCTAAATGATGTGTGTTGTCTGGTATTTTGTCTATTGGGCCCGCTAAAACGCATTTCAACACCCACAGCCTCGAGCACCCAGCCAGACACCTCTGTTCACACCTTGTAAAACACCTTTGCTAAGGTTTTGAAAATCTCTATCTCTGCATGTGCATGTGCATGCACATGATAACATCAACTCAAGTGTACATTTTCAAGCAACCACGAAAAACCGCCGACCGGCTCCCGCCTCGGCTCACGAAAGCACGCTCTTGGCAAAAGCCTTCAGCCCGGTGACCTTTGCATTCACGTTGAAGGGCCCCGGGCCCGAGGCGAACGCTACTTTGCTCGTCGCCACCTGACGGGGAGAAGGAGTTTCTGCACCATGGACGGGATGGAGGTGGCTGGGGCAAGTGGGGTTCGGGCAAGCGGGAGCAGACCTCGATGACGTAGGCTCTGAACGGCCGCGCCTCGTAGGCGCGCTCGAGCTCGTTCGACATGCTGTCGAGAATCATGGCCACCTCGCCGCCCACCTGCGTGGCGTGGCGCGCTGAGACTTGGGGCAGGGTGCGCTGCGCGGTGTGCCAGGGAAGGGACAGCCTTCGCTTCGAGCAACGCCTTTGCCAGCCCCGCGGCGTGCGCCCGCTCCTCTTCCGAGGAGTGCACCTTGATCTCCTCCTTGATTTGCACAGGCGGCGGCAATGGCGGCGTGTCAAACTCGCCCACGGCATGCGCCTCCAGGACGTACACGTGCAGCACGGGGAGCCCGTAAGCCGCATTCGTCAGATCGACACCTGGGGGTCGGGATTCCGTTTAAGCCAGAGCGGAGTGTGAATGCTGCTGCCCTACGTGTCTGGGAAGTCGCCGGCTCACCCGCAAACGTGCGCCAGATGGGGCAGGTGAGGGAATCAAAGAGGACAGCGACGTGCGCCGCCCCGTTTGCTGCACCGAGCGCCTTGACCTCGGCCAGCAGGGACGTAGGCTTCCCCGCGAGCGTGAGAGCAGGCCCATCCGGGGCGACGCTCCCGTTGGCTGGAGCTTTGGATGTGAAGCTTTTGAGGTTATATGGCCGCATCTTCTGGTAGAGTCGCCAGTCTTTGCCCTCGACATCCTTCCATGCCTTCTCCTCCATCTCGGCGACTTCCGGCTGCGTGCAGTCCTTGGCCGGGTCACCGCCCGCGGTGAACGCCATCATCCTTCGAAACATGGGCGTCATTATTGTGCTCATAACGGGAAGCTTCATCGGCGACTCGCGCTCGTTGATGTAGATGTAGAGCACGGCTGCTGCACCAGCGCCGACGACGAGAGCCCGGATCATGCTTGAGGGCGGTGGCGAGGGATCCCCGCTAGCGACGGCAAAAGAAAAAGACTATGGGAGACAGGGTCCACACCTGTCGGCTAACACCACACTTCTCCCCTAAAATCCCTGTGTGGTGGCGGCGTACCGTCCTCCCATCCCTCCCTTGGGTTCTCTGTTTTCTTTCTTTCTTTTTTCCACACCTGCACGAACAGGATTTTGGAAGGACGATCAGGGGCACAGGTGGGGCTCTCCTGCTCCTGACAAGGGACACGACAGGCTCGCAGCGCGGTGCACGGTGGAATCCCAACTCCACTGGCGGTCTCATCTCAGTCTGGCGACCTTCCTCCGGCTTCTCACCGGCAGTCTCTCACTACCACGGGCACACTGACACAGGGGTGGCAGGGGCGGCGGCATGAGTCTCCCACATACTATGCGGGCCTCACTAGAGGTGCGGCCTGCGCGTGTCCTCGCCCTTGGGAAGGTCTTGAGGGGGGAGGGGAAGGGGCTGTGTGTCTGTGCATGCATGCATGCATGTGTGTGTGTGTGTGTGTGTGTGTGTGTGTGTGTGTGTGTGTGTGTGTGTGTGTGTGTGTGTGTGTGTGTGTGTGTGTGTGTGTGTGTGTGTGTGTGTGTGTGTGTGTGTGTGTGTGTGCGAGCCGCCCTGAACGCCACGAGCGCGCCGCGAGCGCCGTAGCGCCGGCGAGCGCCGTCGGCAGCGCGCGACCGCCACCCAAAAGTGGAGGTACATCAGGAGCCGCAGCCGGCCTGCTCTATCAACCGACAGCGAGGCTCGCAAATTAAGGTGCTCTCTCTTTTTTCTCAGTCCGCCCGGCTCCAAGTGCGGAGCGTCTACGCCTAGAAGACGAGGCGCGCAAGCAAGCACAAGCCGGGGCGCAACAGCAGCAGCAGCAGCAGCAGCAGCCCGTTGTAACAAAGCCTCTGCGCCCGCGCCGCAGAGCGGCCCGCAGCCCCGAGCGCCGAGAGCGAAGCGCGAAGGTCGAGCACCGGACCCCGATCCGGCCCGCCTGGTGGCGGTTCGCGTGTCGGTCCCGCCTACGTACCGCGTGTCCCGCGCCCTCATGAGGTGAGCTCAGCGTAGCTCGATTATCCCACACTCATTTATTTTTTATTTATGTATATGCTATATAGCGGCCCTCTTCCTGCATCTGCACATGTACATGTGCAGTCTGTTGCGGGCATTAAGAAAGCGTCCCATTAAGAAACCCTACCAAGCAATTTCCGCGAAAATCTAAGAAACCACGGCGCGCCGCAGGCGCGGCCCCAAGAAAGGGCCCACACACGAGTGTGAACAGGAGCCCCGCTCAAATTTTCTCTTCGCCTGCGGCGCGCGCACTTGTCATTTTGCCCAAGTCTGCGGTGTTCTGGGCGGTGTGGATGGAGGTGTGTGCGTCTTCCTGTCATCCCAAGACTGCTGACTGGCGCATCGGTCCAGCGCTTCCTTATTGTCATTTTACCTAAAAATTCCTAGATCCCGGCTGACCTGGGGTGCCGGCCGAAGCTAAGAAACCACGGCGTGGGGTGGGTGGGGTGGGTGGAAAGGCTTAGAAACGGCGGCGTGCCGCGGGATCCTGTTTTCTTAATGCCCGCAACAGACTGTACATGTTGACTATCACCTCTTAAATATAACAACGTACTCGACTCTCCAGCACTCCGGCGGCTCAAGCGGGAGGGAGCGGAGACAGTGGGCAGCGCGCGAAGTGGGTGAGACTGATAATGCTCCTTCGACTTAGGGAGCGGTTCAGCTGCTGGGCGGGCTTCAGGGTGGTGCTCACGCGAAAAGGAATCGACGCGATGCACAAAGCATACAAGAAGAGGAGAAAGAAGAGGACGGACACCGGTGATGACAAAACAGAAACTAGCGCAGACGAGAGCAGGGCAGACCCGGGGACGGGGGAGCCGGAGCAGATGGCATCGGCCGCCGAGGGAAGGTTGGGAAGAGGCACGAGGAGGGCGGCGACCTCAACCGACTAATGGAGGACCCGTCGCCAGACGAGACGCAGGGCAGACGACGGGGAGGCGGAGCAAACGCGCAGGGCGAGACGAGGGAGGGAGCAGGACTTTGCGGAGATTAGCAGGAGGATGTACGAAGAGATTAGGAGCAGCAGGAACCCGACGGGGACCATGTGGAAGACGGCTAGTGCTACCACGTACCACTCTCCCCCATATCGCGCATGGCATCGGGGGGACACGACCCCGGCTAGTCGCCGACCACACCCACAAAGAACCCTTGCACAAAGATCGCAAGGGCGGGGACCTGTTCCTTTTTACCCCCATCTCACAGTAGAGGTGTCCGTTTTTATTTATTTATTTCCAGCACTCCGGACGCGTCGACTCAGTTCAGATCATTTGCGGGGCCGCTGGCGCCGGTGCAAGGCCTCCGCCCGCTGCTCCTCCGCCAAGGCTAGCGCGCTCGCCAAGTCCATCCCCTCCTCCTCCTCCTCCGACCCGCTCTCCCCACCACGCCCAGCCACGACCACCGCGCCCCGCTCCTCCGGCCTCCGCCCAAGCTCCTCAATCTCGTCAAAGGAGCGGAGGAAGAAGAGCGTGTGGAACTGTACGGAGCCCGGCCCGAACCGCTGCAGCAGACGCGGCGCCTACCGACGGCTCCAGCGGAACTGTGCGGGAGAGGAGCATGAGGCCGTGGCTGTGAGAGGCGCCACGCCTCCGCCGCCGCCTCCCCTGGCGGCGAAGACTGCGCGACCGGCGACCAGACCTTGCCCACGTACTGCACCGCCCCCGCCACACCCTGCGCGCTCACGCGCACGCGCTTTCGAGCCCCCCCCCCTCCCTCCCCCGCCTCGGTCGGCGCAGCCTCGGGCAGCGCCGCCAGCTCCGCCATCCAGCCCGGCACGCTCCGCCAGCGCGCGTCGCGGCGGGCCGCCTATGCAGCGGCTCTCAAGCGTGGGGAGGCACGCCTCGCGCACTGCCGCCGCCGGGGGGGCTCGACTCGCCGGGCAGGTGGCGCCGGCGCAAGCCGCCGGGGCCGGCAGGCGCATGCACGGGAAGAGCGGGGCCGGCGGCCTTCGGTGGCGGGCGGGGAGGAGGAGGCGAGGTGGCGTGGGAGGGCAGTGACTCGCCCACCACCCAAACATGAGCGTCAGCCGGCCTCCCTCCTCCTCGCCCTCCTCCTCGCCCTCCTCCTCTCGCTCGCCCTCGCCCTCGCCGCGAGCGAGGCTCTCCGGCAGCACGCCTGCCACAGCAACCATCTCGAGGCTGAGGCGGCGGGCACGAGGACGGGCGGGGCCCTTCGCGCGCCGTGCAGCACGTCGCCCCGGAAGAGGAGGAGCCGCCCCTCCTTGGGCCGGACGAGGAAGGCGCTCGCCTGGAGACGCACACGTGCGCCGCGTCACCCACGCGCTGGACGGCGCGCGGCCAGCCTGGGGCCGGGAGTGGTCGCCTCTGCCGCCGCGTCGCCCGACCCGGAGGCTAGCGTCTGCGTGGTGACCATGGTTGGCGCCGCCTTCCTCCCGCCGAGGTAGAGCACCGACGAGACGAGGGGGTGGCGCGTGCCGCCGCCCGAGAGGAGCGTCGCCTCGTCGAGGTCAAAGTGCAGCTGGTGGAGCGCGCGGCGGCTGCTCCGCGTGTGAGCCCACCACTCAACCGTCCTCAGGCGAGGCGCCGCCGAGCCGCCGCCGCCGCCGCCTCCCGGGTACAAGTCGGCGGCGTGCCTATCCTCGGGTTGTGACGAGGTCCCGAGGCCTGATGGGGCGGCTCTCCCTCTTTGAGAGCGCGAGGCGACCGCTCCATCAGCGGCTGCAGCAGGCGGGCAGCCTGCTCGACGAGGAGGAGCGGTGGTTTGGAGGCCGTGAGGTCGTGCCGGTACGAGAAGAAGCACGGCGTGGGATAGCCGTGCTCCTCCCAGAAGGCAGCTCCCGGTCGCAGCGCTCGCTGCAGCCCCGCGATCACGGCTGGCGGAAGCACGCCGTCGAGCACTATTGGAGCACCACAGAGGCCAGCAGGGCTAGGCGTCGCCGTCGATGGCGGCGCGAAAATGGAGACCGAGAGCCGGTGGCGCATACCCAACGCCCGCAGAAGCCTATCTGCTTCAGAGCCGCGCCCTTGCCGCGAGCAGAGCAGCGCGAGGTCGTGCTGTGCAGTGGCGCCGGCTGCAACCCGTCCCGCAGCCTGCTTGAGCTTGGCGCTCGTCGAGCTGGTGTCGAGGCGAGCAGCCGCACGGGCGCCGGCGGCGATGACGCGACGCAGGCGTGCTTCTTCCGCCTCTGCCATTTGTCAGGCCAGGGCGACGGAGGTAGCAGCGAGGTGGCAGCGAGCAAGCGGCTGCCGGCTCGCCAAGCCGCACGCAGCCCCGGGCCGCAAAAAGAATTTTTAGCGATCAACGCTTTCGATAGACCGAAAGTAAGATCGTTCGGTGCAGAAACCCCGGCCATGCCCATGTAACGCAATTGTGCTCGATTTTTTTGATTTTTTGGTCGAGAAGTGTCTCCAAGTCTTCTGGACCCATCGATGGCCGTCGCCTCGACGCCGCTCGTCGCGGCACCATCGTGCCCGGCCTGGGCGAAGCATCGTCGCGGGCGCCAGCCGCAGTTCGACGGCAAGCCGTGCGAGCCTGCTGAGGAGGAGGACATGTGGCTGTGCCTGGCCGACGGCCGCGCGCGCAGCACCGCCGACCTGAAGCGCCTGGCGACAGCCGCTCGGGTGCGAGCGAAACGAGCAAAAGATGCAGCCGCCGCGAACACGCGCGATCGGCAGGCGCGCGACCAGCGCCGCCGGCAGCGTGAGCAGCACGACCGGCGCGCAGCGCCGGCGGTCGCCAAGACCGTGCGCCCACAACGCGGCCAGTGCGGCTGCCCGGCGCACGCGGTGTGCGGCATGTGCGTCGACCAGGGCAAGCTCGCCGCGGCCGAGCAGGCGGCCATCGACCTGGAGACGCGCTTCCACGCCTCGACGAACGTCGTCATGGACCTGGAGCGGCCCGAGGACGAGACGGCGGCGCTGCTGCAGCGCTGCGTGCACGTCTCCGACGAGACGAAGCGGCGGCTGCTGGGCGAGTGGAGCGACGAGCGCATGGCGCACGCGCTGCCGCTGCACGCATGCGCCTCGTGCGGCGTGCGGGACCCGTCGCTGACGTACACGCGGGTTGACGTGTCGGCGCTGCCGCGTACTGTGTCTGTGCGCGTAGCCGGTAAGAAGAGTGGTGAAATTTAGAAAAGGAGTTGCGGTGTTGATCGCCGCGGGAGCCCTCTTATGGCAACGACTCTGGGCACGGGACTGGCGCGCACTGAGAATTGCGGCGTGCACCAAAAAACGCCCCCTCCGTGTCGCGATGCTCTCCCCGCTCCCGTTCCCCTGTGTCCCTGATCGTCCTTACTCAAGATCTTACTTGCAGGTGGGGACCCTGTCCTTCTCCCACCCCTCGTCTGGCGTGTCTGTTTTATTTACTCTGCACTTCCTAGCTCCCCGGCCCTGGGTGTGAGGCTGATGATGACTCGAGTGCTCCAAATTCCTCAATTGTTTTCTTTCTTTTGCGTTTTGGCACACGCGGCACGCGCGCCGGTGGGCGGGGGGTCCTCTAGGGCGGGGCTACTAGGGGCTCTGGGGGGAGGCGGGGCCCCCCGGAGGCACCGTGCGCCGCGCAGCAGTGAGGAAACGGGGCCCCGGCTCCGCTAGTCTCAGCTAGCACCAACTTCCCGATCTAACGGTCTAACAGAGGGCAGATTTGGAGAGATCTCGAGGAGTACATACAGATAGACCCTCCAATCATCAGAAAACTCCAACCTGATCGGTCGTACTGACCGCCGACAGGTCACTCCAGACAGCAGACAGGCCGACGTCTGCGCGCGGCCGGCCGGCGAGAGGCTTGACACGATCCGACCCTGCGACCCTCATGCTGCTGCTCTAGCTATCAGACATGCGCTGCTGACTGCTGCCACAATGTGCGACCGGTGCTGACCCACTTGGCGGCCTTCCCGGTCAGTGGTGAGGCGCAGTTCAGAGCTGTCGATGCACGATGGCGCGATGCCGCACTGGTCCCACATTGGTGACACGAGACCACCACGTTTGCCGGTCCAAGAGAGAGGCACCGGCGCTGTCGTGAGAAGGTGCATGGTCCCTCTTAACTGCCCATGCGCGCGAGGCTGTGTAGGCATAGCCTCGAGAGTGCCAGCAGCCAATCCGACAATCCGAGGCAGTTTGTGACGCGCATTGCGTCAGAAGCGTGCACGCGCTGGAAGGACACCTTCCTACTGGCCGTACGATCAGGTCGTCACTGAATGCTGGGTACTAAGGCCGCGAGCTATGCAGGTGGTCAATTGTGCCGCAGGGCACGGTCAGCAGCGCCGACAGGCTGTCGCAAGGCGTGATAGCATGGTCGCAATACGCGAATTCTCATGAAAACAAGTAGAAAATCGCGCAAAAAAGAAAAATACGCGAAAAAAATCGGCGCCTGCGGCGGGCCATGGGACCCCATTTCCCCCCCGCATGGGTACCCCCTAGGGGCCCCGCCTCCCCCCAGAGACTAGGGGGTCCTTCTGAGTGAGTTTTGTGCACTGTGGTGGTGCGTGCTCTTTCGAACTCGCACGCACATTTTTTCTAATAAGTTTTAAGATGAAGAGAAAACTGCGGACTTCATGTCGCCGGCCAGTGCGCCAGTAAGGTTGCAGCGAGAAGCGGCGAGAGACTGCGAAGAGAGATAGGAAGAGGCAGACTCCCTAGCGCCTAGGGTGGGCGACGGCTAGCGCATCACACACCTCTCCTTAAAATCCCAACAAAACAAGAGAAAGATCTCTCTCTCAAAACAAGTTAGAGTTGTTTGGTATTGCTAAAAAAAATCCCTGTGTGGTGGCGGCGTGCCGTCCTCCCATCCCTCCCTTGGGTTGTGTGTTTTCTTTCTTTCTTTAGTGCGCCAGTAAAAGAAAGAAAGAATTCTTAAAATACAAGCCAAAGAAAGAAAACAGCGAACCCAAGGGAGGGATGGGGAGGCTAGCCGTCGCCCACCCTTGGGCGTCCGCCTCTTCCTATCTCTCTTCGCAGTCTCTCGCCGACTCTCGCTGCAACCTTCATGCCACCTCGCGGTCGCCCCCCTCTCGTCGTGCTCTCCCTTGTCGCTTCTTCCTCTGTCGCGTCGCTCTCCTCTGCCTCGTTCTGCGACGCCGATGCGCGCCCCCTCCTAAATAAAGCGCCCCCTCCTCGCAGCTTCTTTCCCGCGGAAAAATTCTTTCCCCCCCCCGGCGTGACGAACCTGACCCTTGTCGCTGAAGCTGTCGCTGAAGCCCGGCGTAAAGCCAGCGCCTCTGCCCACTGCGGCCGTCGCCGTCGGCTCCTGCACGCAGCCCGCCGCTGAGCTCCGCCAGCGCCTGCCGCGATGGCGACCCCACCCACGATCAACCAGGCTACCAACCCCGGCGGCTCGAACGCAGCCGACATTGACCCTCCGATGCCTCCCGCGGCGTGGGTCAACTTCGTCGGAGGGGGCGCGAGCGGGGCAGTGCCCAACTTGGTGGACCCAGCGACGGGGCTACCCATCTCCAACATCCCTCAGCCCCCAACCCAACTCGCTTTCCTGGGAGGAAGCAACATTGGTGCCATCGCTCCCAATGCGAAGCCCGTGAAGGCCAGACCAGCGCCGACGCCGGTGCCGGGCATCCAGCAGTCGCTCCAGGCGGCGAACGATCCGGGCTACAACGCGTACAGCACCCTCAACCCATTCGTGCAGGGCGGAGGCATCTCCACTATGGTGCGCTCCAGCGCTCGCTGCCGCCACCTGCCACCGCCGCCACCCGCCACCGCCGCCGCCGCCGCCGCCGCCTCCTCCTGCTCCGCCACCGCGCTCGTCGCCACCGTCATCGCCGTCCCCACTATCCCTGCCGCCGCCGCTGCTCTGTTTCTCCGCCGCCGCCCTCACCGCCTCCGCCGGCACAGCAGCAGCCGCTGCCGCCGCAGCACCCGCCGCCGTAGCTCCTGCCGTTTTGCCGCTCCGTCGCTGCGGCCGCCGACTCCCCCACCCCTCCCTTCGCAGGCGTACCCACCCACCGGTGAGTCGACCTACGGCCTCATGTTTCAGACAAACGGCGCGCGGCCACCGCCGCCCTCGCAGCAGCCACTCACCGACGCAACGCCCACCGCCGCCAGCCGCCGCCAGCCGTCGCCCCGTCTCCACCGTCGCCGCTGCCGCTGCACACCGCCGCGCGCGCCGCTGCTGCTGCACTCCGCCCTCGCTTTGATCACGAACCAGCCCAC
>NW_005199082.1:39816-53909 GCF_000372725.1 Emiliania huxleyi CCMP1516
CATCCAGGCAAGTCAGCGAAAGGAAAAAGATTTTTTTTGTCTACCCACAAGTTGTCTTAATGGGGCGGGGGAAGCAGTTTGTAAGGAGGAAGGTCAGAATCGCCCTCTGCGACTCCCGCGCGAATTACGGCTGATGGCGCCGCGGCGGCTGCAGGCGGCGGGACGGCTGCTGCACGAGTCGGTCGCTCTCTCCCCCGTCCTCGCCTTCTTCAGCAACGCCTTGAGCTGAGGAGTCGGCGGCTCGCGCCGAGAAGAGCGAGGAGCACCCCCTCCTCCTCCACCCCTTTGCCTTCAAACTACCTGCCGCTCGCCCGTCTATACACACTGCTACCTCGACGCAAGCTCACGTACCCTCTCCCTGTCGCCCGTATCTCCGTCATGGCATGCGTACTCCGGCATGAGCCCATGCAGTGCAACGCATGAAGGCATGATCGCGCCGCGCGAGGAGTTGAACTCGCGCGGCGGGTGGTGTCCCTCGCATGCAGTGTTCTCATCGCGCCATCTCTCTCGCATGTCGTTGGTCTCCCCCGAGCAGCCGAGATGTTGATACCATTGTGGCAGCCTTGTTTTTTATATATTACGTCACCAAAACACAAATTATTTTCTTCTCTTTAGATGGGCTTGTATTTATAGAATTCTTCTCTTTAGGGAGGGTGGTACCTTTTGTGAAACTGAAACGCGGAACCGAACGCGATCTGTCTGGTGTCTCGCGTTCCTGGTCAACGCTTGCGATTCAGCTGTCGTCGCGCGCCGCCGCTGGATGATCTTGCTCAGCTCGCCGAGCTCGACCTGAACGGTCAGCGGCGCGACCGCTGAATCGCAGCCGTTCGTGCTGCACGCATGCATCGTTGCAGTTACTTCCCCGCTCCGTGCGTGAAATCTTTTGCGCCTCTCGACGAGCTGGGGGGGGGGGGGGGGGCCCCCCCCGGGCGTACTCGGTGAAAGTCCCCCGCTCCCGTAACGGGGGAGGCATTCCGGGGAAAGTCGAACTCCCGATATCGGGCCGGGTGGGGGGGTTCCGGCTCCTAACCAAAAAGGGGGTCTGTTCCCCATGACTCGCGTCAAAAAGCCCTACCTACCTACCTACCCCCAGGCCGGGGCTCGAAAGGAAAAAAGACGAATATAGGGGATACCTACCTGTTGCAGGACCCTCTGGGGCGGTCAAAACCGGACCTACCTACCTATTGCATAGGGTGTCACCGTGACGCAGACCCCCTATCTGGCTAGGAGCCGGAACCCGGAGGCACCGCCGAGCCATGTCATCGCCTGCTAAGCGCCCGCTGAGCCGACAGCTCCAACAACGGCGCGTCCCCTCGCCACGCATCGCGCCTCCTCCTCCTCCGCCAGTGGCGGCGGCGGCTCCAGCACCTCTCGATCGGTTCCACTTTCTCCGTGGGTTGAACAATCAGAACGAAGTGATCAAGGCGTGTATGCCGTTGACCGACGAGCAGCTAAAGGCGATTGAGCAGGCCCGCTCGCCGAGTGCCATCGCCGAGGACGCGCAAGGCGGGCGTATCAACCTGCTGCTGGCAGCCGCCGCGTCGGGCAAGACGACGACGATGCTCGCGCTGATCGAGGTGCTGCATGCGCTCGGCCACGGCTCACGGGGCGGCACCTACACGCTCTACGCCGTGTTCAACGCGAACGCGAGGGGTGACGCCGACAAGAGGATGCACAAGCTGTCGGCAGGTGCGAAAAGGTCGGTGGACTGTCGCACTACGCACTCGGCGGCTCAACACTGCACGCCGGAGCTGAAGAACAACATCCAGTTCCCCAAAAACTCGGCGCGCCGCGAGTGGCGCTGTCCGGAGATGGGGGGCGGAGCGATCGAGAAGTACGTCCGGCGAGTCTGCGGTGACGAGATCCGCGAGCACGTCATGAGCGGGAGCTCGCCGCCGAGCACCGACAAACAGCGGCAGCGCGACGAGGAGCTCTGCGCGTTTTGGATTTACAAGACGTGGCTCAACTGGGTGCAGAAGGTGCCCGAGTACGGCGGGCGGCAGTACGGCCGATGGCGTGTCTTCACACTTGTGGGCTTGAATAGGCGGGCTGCCTCGGGGCCCTCGCCCCGGCCAACATCGACGCCTCCACCCGGATCGGCAAGCTGACCTACTACCCGTGCGTCAAGAACTGGACCGGCGAGGGCGGTGAGGAGGGGCGGCGGAGGCAGCGGCTGCCGGGCTGCTTCCCGGGCACCTTCTACACGGCGTGCGCCGTCAAGCTGTGGCACGCGATGATGGCGGAGCGGCTCTTTGTGACGCACGACGCCTACCTCAAGTACGCGCAGCTGTCGAAGCACCCCTTCGGCTGGTTCGACGCGCTCCTCCTCGACGAGAGCCAGGACCTGACCGAGTGCCAGGTGGAGCTCCTCGTCGTGAACCAGCCTCAGGCAGACATCTTCGTGGTGGGCGACGCGGTGCAGTCGCTCTACTCTTGGCGCGGCGCGGCACCCAAGCAGCTGCGGCAGCTGCGGCAGCGCGTCGCGCCTCGCGCCGTCAAGGATGATCTGAGCATGACGCGCAGCTTCCGGTTCGGGCCCGGCATCGCGCGCATCGCCAACCACTTCCTCTTCCTCAAAAAGCACAGCCGGCAGCACAGCTTGTGGCACCACTACACGATCAGCGGCGCGGGGAAGCTGCCGGTCCTGTACGTCGGCGGCGAGCCGCTGAGCGGGCGGCGGACTGTCGTCGGCCGCTCCAACGCGGGCCTCCTGTGCGAGGCCTTCGCGCTGCTGTCGGCCGACCCGACGGTCAAGGTTGCGCTGCTCGGCCCCAAAGACACCACCTACGAGAGGTTCGAGGGGATCTGCGACGATGTGCTCGTGCTGCAGCCGCACTTCAAGGCGGAGGACGGCTTCTCCTTCAAGGGCGCGCAGTACGACTCGTGGGAGGACTTTGAGCAGGAGGTCGAGGACCGAGAGATGCCGTACGGGCCTCACCTCTCTCTGCTGCGCAAGTTTGCCAGCGGCGGCGACGAAGGCGGCGGCGGCGGCGGCGGAGGCGGAGGCGGCGGCGGAGGAGGCGGCGGCGGCGGCGGCGGCGGGTCTAGCGGCGATGGTGGAGGCCAATTGGCGGAGTTGGTTGACCTGTTTCGGGAGCACGTGTTGCGCCGGCGGCTGGCGGAGGACGAGTGCGAGGTGCTGCTCACGACGGCGTGCGGTGCAAAGGGCCTGGAGTGGGACAATGTCAAGGTGCAGCCGAGATTCATCCGAGATCGAGGCCGGTATCATCCGAGATCCAGCCCCGCCAGCCGCGTTGCAATCCCGCGCAGGTGCTCGATGACTACGCCAAGCTAATGACCTTCGAGCGCGTGCCGGAGGAGGAGCTGCAGCAGGGCGGCGAATACGCGTCCATCCAGGCGGAAGGCGCGTCGCCACATCGTGGCGCGCCGATGCGTTTCTGCTTGCCCGGGGACTGGAAGGGTCTAGAATCGCAGAAACGTCAGCGCAGCTGGAGCTGCCGTCTCTTGATCTGTCTAGCTGTGAGCAGGCGACGAGCTCAACTCGTGGTACGTCGCCGTGACGCGGGCGCGGCAGCGCCTGCAGCTGCCCAGCCGGTTCTGGGCGTTGCATGACGCTGTGTGGGGCGGTGGAGACTTCCGCCCGGACCCATCCGAGGAGAGCGCGCCTCAGTACACCGCGGAGGAGGTCGAGGGCATCAATGCGCTCCTCGCCAAGATGCGTGGCGCGCTCCCACCAGCCGGCGCCGAGATGGAGGACGAGCTCAGCCAGGGCAGCAGCGTGGCGACGGCCGCCCCCTCCGCCCACGGCACCCCCTCCTCGTTGCCCTCCTGCTCCGCCGTCTCGCCAGCAGGCTCGGCGCTTCGAGGCCTCGCGCTTGGTACGCCCGACGCAGCACCATCGGCCCTCCGCCGAGAGGATTACGAGCCCGCCGACGGCCACGACGCGGAGGGCGAGGCTGCTCTCGACGAGTTGCTCAACGAAGGAGCGCCGTCGCCGCCGACAGCCCGCACGCTCCGCTTTTCGGACGGATAGTGATTGTGCCAGACTGGAGAGATAGTTGACTGTACTTTTGTGTGACGTGTCAGTAAGCGTATCGGTGAATCGTCTAATTTTGTTTTCGCGCTCCGCCTCTCGTGACTCGTCGCCGCGCTCCGGGGTGCGAGAGGTGTATACAGCAAAGCTTCAGCCGGAACCCGGTTTTTCCCGCGGGCGCCTGGCGCGTGGGCTGGGGCTCTCACGCCCCGCGAGATCGCCACCTCTCTCACTCTCTCGCTCGGCTCTCACGGCTCTCGCGGTCTTCATGTGTGTTTCCGTGTACCGCACAGGGCTCGGGGGGGGGGGGGGGGCTCTTCTCTCTTTCAGTGTGGATCTTACGAACATTCCCGGAGGAGGAAGAGTGCTGACAGGGTTTGCGATTAGGAGCGACCCCGAAGGGTTTCTCGGGGTTAGTACACCACTATTAAGCTGTGGGAGGGGTCCCGTACCATGCGGAATCGGCCCTATCAAGTGCTCAAGTGCTCAAGCTGTGAAAATGGCAGTTGCGCGCGACATTACGAATCGTGCGTCCCTTGCTCCGACATGATCCATTCGAGGCTGCCAACCCCTCTCCTCCAGCTTGCTCCCGTTCTAGCGGGCTTCCTCCTTGGGGTCGGCGCTCTTTCTTGGCTGGCCGTGGCTGGGCGGATGTGGGGGGCCGACTCCACGCTCGCGGAGAGCTTAGTGTCAGCGGAGAAGGGGTGGGAGGACCGGCTGCTCGTACCGGTGGAGAAGGGGTGGGAGTGGTGGGACACCGTGCTTGCCGCGGCCGACCAGGTGGAGGCCTCAGCGGCGCTGCCCTCCTTGCCTCGCCCTCCTCCCTGCTGCCTGATCCTCTCATCTCCGCTTCATCGCCTAACTCGCATTGCCGCCCCTCCCCAGGTCCACGACATCGGCCAGGGGATGGGGCTTTGTCGCGGGCATAATGACTCGTGCCACGTGTGGGACTGCTGCCTCGAGACAGGCGAGGACGACCCCTTGGGACAACGCAAACTCTGGTGCAATCCCTTTGGGGGCGGCGAGCAGGAAATGTTAGTCGGCTCGGTGGGAAAGGTGCATGCTCGCACATAACAGGCCGACTGGCCCCGCACCGCTCCCTCTCCATTGATGTCGGACCGCCCTAGGCGCGTTGCCGCGTCTGCGATGCGGTTGAGGGCGAGATTGGCAAGGACACCATCACCACAGTCAATAGCAGCGGCACTTTTACGACGGTGGTGCAGTGCGATGTCAGCAAGAGGAGCGCGCGCGGTAAGGACGGCGCCGCCGAGCTGATGGCAAGCGTGGCGACCTTGGGGGAGGCGGCGACGGCGGTTGGGCCTCAGCCAGCGATCACTTCAGGGCTCCAGCACTGCAAATAGGCGAAACAGGGCGCGGTGGCGGGCTCCATAGCGCAGACAGGGGCGAGCCCGATTATCAGCAGCTTCACCGCCGCGGCCGCCTCCCCGGCTCCGGTCGACGAGGAACTGGTGTCAGCCCTGCTGGCGCTGCAGTACGAGGGGAAGCCCATCTTCGCGGCAGCTGATGCGACGGCGGTCGCGACGGCATTGGGTAAGGACGGCGGTACGTTCGCTGACCTGATGGACCCCGACATGATCGAGGACGACGATCTGGTGGATTATGTGCCCTTGAAGATGCAGCACAACAAGATACTCAAGCTCCGGAGCCCGCCCCCCCCCGCACCCCCCCTCGAGGCAGCAACAATGCTACGCTAGGGGACAGCAACGCGCAGGCATGCGTCGGGGTGTGTCGACTGCCGTGTGTCGCCGTGTGCTGCGCGCGTTTCGTTCTTTCGAGTCACACAGGTCGGCGTCCCGGACCCACCGTATCTCCATCTCGCGCGGTCTGAGTTTGACTGTTGTAGGAACCCTTCCTACTTTAAACCCGTGTGTGTGTCTTATTCGTTATTGCCAAAGCAATATTGTATTCAAGACGGCGATTGCCTTTTATTGGGGGGCAGAGAGGTCCCATGGGTAGCAGGACCTCGCACTCTGACAGTCTCTGACAACTGTGCAACCCACCAGCACCACACCACACGCACACTGAGAAGAGAGTTTTTTCCCTTTCTTGCTGGTCATGAAGGTCTCGCACGGGCGCGCTTGCTACTCACGCCGCCTCCGCCGACGCTCGTCGCTCGCCTCCGCTTGCCGGCTCGAGTCGCGGCTTGGGGCACTGGCGGTGCGGCAAGCGCCTCCCCGTGCGCCTTTTCAAAGGTGTTGTAGTGGACCTGTTCACAGCTGAAGGCGTGAACCTGGCGCTGTTTACGCTTGCCGCGCGTCGGTCTGCGCGCCGGCGACACGTACGCCAAAAACGCCTACAATGGTGGGTCAGTTACGTGTGTGTGTGTGTGCGAGAGAGAGAGAGAGAGGGAGAGAGGGGGGGGGGGAGGGAGGGAGGGAGGGAGAGGGAGGGAGGGTGAGGGTGAGGGAGAGAGAGAGAGGGAGAGGGAGAGGGAGAGAGAGGGAGAGAGAGAGAGAGAGGGAGAGAGAGGGAGGGAGGGAGAGAGAGAGGGGGAGAGGGAGAGGGAGGGGGGGGGGGACGGTGCGGAGGCCTGCTTGTCCATCTTTTGCTCCGAGGGCGTGTAGACGAGGTAGGGGTTGAACTCGGTCGAGGTCACCACGTGCAATGACGCGCCGAGCGCCTGGGCCGCGGATTGCACCGCTCGACGAGCCCGACCTCGCGAGGCAGCGCCGTGCCTCGCTTCTGCCGACCACGGACTCTCTCTCGCGCGATCTCGCGCGATCTCGCGCGATCTCGGGCGATCTCGGCGAGCGCCTCGCTGGCAGCGCGCAGCGTGAGCTCGTCGCCCCACGTGCGGTTGCGCTGCATCCGGCGCAGGTAGGCTCCAAAGTCGTCGCAGAAGCCTAGGCGGGTCGCAAAGAGGTGAGTGGGCTCACGCCAGGGCGGCTCGCTCCCCGGCCCGCAGAGCGTTGCACAGATGGAGGAGGCCGTGCTCGACCACGGGCGGGTGCTACATCTCGGCTACGTCTCGCCGGAGAAGTCCTCCGCATGGGACCTGAGGTGCTCGACAGCGGCGCGGCGCACGAACGCGTGGTGCTCCTCAGTCCCGTATAGCGAGCGGGATATGGACCTGAATTGGCAATTACCGTCGCCAGCAATACGCAGCATCTGCATGCCGTACAGTCTGAGCCGCTGCCGCAGCCGCTCTGCCGCGCCGGGCGGCCGTCTCGCATGCCGCCGGCTGCTCGCTCGCCGCTCGGCCGCCCGGAAAGCCCAGCGCTTGAGCACCCAGATGGCACGGAATGCGCGCGCAAAGACTATCAGCCGTAAGGGCGGGCCGTCCACAGATAGGGCCGCGACGGTGGCGGCGTCGGCGGTGTGGTCGGCAGGTTGGGGATGATCGCTGCTGGATGGAGAGGTACACGAGAGCTGCCCCCTCCCCCCCCATGCGCGCTTCTGCATGCGCTTCTGCTTGTCGGCCGATGCGCTTTGGTTTTTTTTCCGGTAAATACGGTGTCCTGTTGATCTGCTAACACCACCAAACAAAGGCTTTGCGGCAAAGGCAAAACAAAGGTATTGCTAAAATCTCTCTCTCCCAAAGGCGGTCGCACAGCACGATTCACACCAAAAGAGATAAACGGACACACTCGGTATGCTGCGCGCTGTTTCGCCAGTACGCTTGTGCCTATACCGGCAGTCAGAAAGGGTTGATTGATGAGAACTTGAGAAGCAAAAAACTCGAAAAAAATAAATAGACATGCATGTCCGCCTTGCTTTGTTTCATAACATCGAAGGCTAGCTCAAAAATCACCTACGGGTATGTTCGTAAGAGCCACATACACTGAAAAATAAAAACGAAGGGAGGGATGGGAGGACGGCACGCCGCCACCACACAGGTTTTCTGTCGCCGTGCACTTTCGAAGCCGTCCTTTGACGCACACAATAATTTAATTTTTTTCACATATTGCAATACGGAAGAATTTTGCCGTGCCTCGGGGACGAACGTCGGCACTCAGGGCCATGCCCCACACGTACCGTGTCCGCCTGATATCGTCCTCAGCAAGTTGGACCCCACTGCCGCTGCCTCAATGCTGATCGCACCCCACCGAGAGCGCTTGCGCCCTCGCAATCGGCTCGGTCTTGCCGCACTTGCAGTATGCGTCGCATCCGTCGCCTTCTCCCTCGCCTCGATTGCGCATTCTCCAGCAGCGCTGTATCTCCCGCCTTGGCCGGCAATTCAGAGCGCGTTCGTGGGTGCGTACTGCGCAGTCCTGAGGCGGTGCGAGGCGGTGGGCACGGTGGAGGCCCGCGATCTCGACGCGTCGTGGGATGTGCAGGCTGCAATGGACTTTGGAGTCGAAGCGTGCGACAACTTCTTTCAGCACAGCTGCGGCGGTGCGAGATTAGTCGCCGAGGTAGCATGCACACCGCAGGGTATGCAGCCGAGATAGCAGCCGATCACCGCGACATTTCTGCGCCAGGCTGGATCGAAGCGTCGCCAATTCCTGCGGACCAGAGCTCTTGGAGCGTGCTGGGGATGATGGGAGAGCGGAACACGCGGCGCCTGCGCACCATCCTGGAGGAGGTGCGGACCAACAGCTCTGCTCGACCGGAGCAGATGACCTCGAGCCAGCGGCTGGGCATCGTGTACGATTCTTGCTTGGCCCCCGAGTGGGCAGACGACGGCTTGTTGCCGCTGCAAAGGTTGTTCGAACTGGTCGATGGGATGTCTTCCATTGAGGAGGTTTTCAGCACCATCGCGACGCTCACTTTGGCGGGGCACATGGTGCTGATCGGCGGCGCTGTGGGCGCCGACATTGGCAACCCGAACAAAAACATCTTTTCTGTCTGGCAGGGGTCCGGCGGCCTCCCCGACGCGAGCTACTACCTCAAGAACGACAGCGAGTCGAGGGAGCTGCGGCAGGCGTATCGCGACCACGTGGCGACGATGCTGGATCTGCTCTCGATGCCGGATCCTGAGGTGGCTGCAGAGCATGTGCTGCGCCTGGAGACGAGGCTCGCACAGATCAGCATGCCAGCCGAGCTGCTCCGCGATCCTGACGCGACCTACAACAAGCTCGACCTGACAGGGCTGGAGGAGCTCTCGCCTGAGCTGCCCTGGGACAGGTACCTGCAAGTGCTGAGCGACGCGCGCTTCTGCGACCCCGCATGGAAGATTGGCCGCGACGCGGCGTGCCTCCCCCCCGCCTTCGGCCGAGCCTCCTCCCCGCTCTGCTCCGCTGGTGATTGCGCCACGCTTGAGGAGATCGATGTGAGCACGCCAGAGTTCTTCGAGAAGCTGCAGGCGGTGCTGCGCGACACACCGCTCGAACACATCAAGAGCCTCTTCCGCTGGCGCCTGGTGGTCGCGGCAGTCACTGGAGCAGCGAACGGTGTCTCATAAAAGCCCTCTGACTACAGGCACCTGGTGAACGCCAACGCCGAGATTTTGCCACCGGTTTTCGAGGAGGCTGACTTTGCCTTCTATGGCAAGCGGCTACAGGGCCTGGAAGAGCAGACGCCGCGCTGGAAGCGATGCACCTCTCTCGCGAGCGGCGCGCTGAGCGAGGCGCAAAGCGTTCCTGACTTCCTCGGAGCCCTCGCACAGGCACGTCCATAGTAAGCGGCATGCTGAGCGAGGAGCTCGGAAAAGTGTTCGTGGATCGCTTCTTTCGCAAGGACGCCAAGTCCAAGGCGGGCCGCTGGATCAGGGCGGGAGGTCCATGAGCGTGACATGATTGCGCGAGGTGCGGCCTCGATTGCCGTAGGCGATGGACTTGGTGACTAAAGTGGAGGCTGCTTTCGACGCCACCCTGCCCGAGGAGGAGTGGATGGATGACAGCAGCCGCGCGGCCGCCTTCGAGAAGGTGGCCGCTGTGCAAAACTTGATTGGACATCCGTCCGAGTGGACCGACTACGGCGACCTCCTCCTAGCCCCGAGCAAACTCGTCACCAACGTGATGCAGATCCGAACGTGGGGCGCGTGCAGAAGCATGCGTGAGTACGGGCAGCCGGTTGACAAGGACACGTGGTCGATGGGGCCGCAGACCGTAAACGCCTACTACTCGCCGCCACGCAACCAGATGGTCTCTTGTGGACGCAGAGGCCAGCCCTGTGAGGTGTGAGCATAACTATTATTCATGCGGCCGTTTATAGGTCTTTCCCGCCGCCATCCTGCAGGAGCCGATGTTCGACCCAGGGAGGTTGGCAGCACAGAACTTTGGCGCAATCGGCATGGTGATGGGGCATGAGCTGATGCACGGATTCGACGACCAGGAACAGCCTCCCCTGTAGCTAGTGCAAGTGCTCGTGGGAGAGAGCACCCGCCCCGCGAGCAGGGGCGCAAGTTCGACGCGCAGGGCCGCATGTCGCCATGGTGGAGCGAGTCTACTGTCAAGAACTTCGAGCAGCGCGCCAAACAGGTCGAGGGCCTCTCTCAGCCCGATTGAAATGAGAACAAGCCACCACGGCCCAATTGTGCACAGGTAAAGGACCTCTACGGCTCGATCGAGGTTCAGCCCGGCGTCAAGCTTAACGGCGACCTGACGCTGGGCGAGAATCTTGCCGACATGGGCGGGCTGAAGATGGCGTTCCGCGCATTCCTCCGGGAGCTAGACGAGACCGGAGTCCACCCGGACGACACTGCTGGGCACCATCTCACCCACCGCCAGCTCTTCTTCACCGCCTTTGCCCAAGTGTGGTGCGGGCACGCTCGCCCAGAGGCAGAGAAGCAGCAGGCGCTCGCACCAATCCGGTCCGTGAGAGAGGCAGCCTGTAGATCGCGTCGCTTGACGCCCCATTCCTGTCCGGGTAGGTGCTCACGGACCCGCATTCGCTGCCGCGAGCCCGAGTCAACACGCCCCTCGCCAATTTCGCGCCGTTCAGCGAGGCGTTCCACTGCGAAGCCGGGTCCGAGATGAACCCAGAGGCCAAGGTACTGCCCCGCCCCGATGCCCGATCGTGTGTGCGTTACAGTACCTCACCTCACTCTACCTTGGCTCCCCAGGTATCAGTTTTCCGCCGCGGTATCGGCGGGCCGCCGGTGCGGCGCTTCGGTGTGGCGCACCCGTGGCGGCAAGCCAGCTTAGAACTGTGAAGCGCGAGGCCGAGGGCGCGCTAGGGCCTCTCACTGGTGTGCGCAGCGCAACATTCCGTTTCGTGGACTAGAGTCGTACCTAGGTACGGGGTAGCGCTACAGCGCTAGCGGGAGGTGTACACAGCGAGGGTATGTATGTAACTGTAGAGACGATTTAGGTTTGGGGCAGCGCGAGTGGGAGAACTTTTCGGCGGTCGTGGAGGTCGTGGAGGTCGTTGAGTGGCGAGTCACGCTCGTGCGGACAGCATCGATGCCGTCGCCGGACGCGGCGGCGAGGCACACGGGCGCCGGCGTGGCGCGTCGGCAGGCCCACCACGAGCGGATGCGCGACGAGCGCGCTCGGGAAGCGGCCGCGGGCGAGGCGGAGCTTCCGCCGGAGGACGACGCGGTCGAGATGGCGAGCGCCGTCCACGTGCTGGACAGCGTGGGGGAGGTGGGCCCGAACTACACCCTGCTGCGCAGCAAGGAGACGAAGGCGAAGCGACGGAAGCGAAAGCGCGAGGATGCCAGGGCGGCGCTCGACGGCCACACTGTCCTGTCCACCGGATCGCGCCTCGAGATCTTCTGCGACAGCGAGCGGTG
The DNA here is from genome assembly GCF_000372725.1 of Emiliania huxleyi CCMP1516. Taxonomy (NCBI): domain Eukaryota; phylum Haptophyta; order Isochrysidales; family Noelaerhabdaceae; genus Emiliania; species Emiliania huxleyi. The sequence goes on from NW_005199082.1 coordinate 51,450, forward strand.
GTACCCTGCGACCGTCATGGCGCGGGAGGAGGACGGGGACGGACGGATCGTGCACGAGGTCGAGTACGACGGCTACCCGGATCGGCGGTGGTGGCACATGCTGGACGACGAGCGGTGGCGCGCCGTCCCAGAGCAGGCCGGCGCGGGCGCAGGCGGCGCTGCCGCAGACGGGGATGGGGATGCGGCGATGGACCGCTACCCGCAAAATGCCGATTTTGGCCCCAAAACAGCCTCAGACACGGCTCAGAGCCCCCCCAAAATGACGAATTCCACGGAGTTTCCCCGGGGTTTCCCGAGGAAACTAGAGGGTGTTGTAGGGAAACGAGCAGGAAACACGGCGAGAGGAAACCATAAAAAACAACTTTTTTTAACGTACACACCGCCATCACACACAAAATCAAAGCAGAAAAAAAAAACAGCGCTGAGAGGGGTTGTCTTTTATCACTGCCGGATCTCATATGCCTGGCGTATCCAGCCAGGAATGGACTCGGCTTGGCGAAACGCCTCTCCCGGATAGCCCCTCGGAAAGAGCATCGATCTGCGCGGCGCTATTGCACATCGCCGCCGGATCCACTCCGTGACATTGGGAACATGCATTCCAAACGCACCTCGGCCATGGTCGCTGAGGTCCCCGCTCCATCCCACAAACTCGATGCACTTCACGTGAAGGTTGATGAGGGCGGTATCTTGGCAATCAAGCCGAACTTTGCACGCCTGGGGAGACGGTGCTCTAAAAACGGTCTACTACTGGGCAGCGCGGACGACGCGGCTGACGGTCAGCTTACCTCGTAAGGAGGTTCGGCGATGTTGTGCTGTCCGAATGTAAATCTCACAGGCTTCGCCACGAGCGCCGGCTTGTCGAGCAAGCAGTTGTACCTATAGTATCATATTGTTGCGTAAGAACCGCATGGAGAAGCCGGCGCCGAGCAGGCGTCGTGCCGCATCAGGGTTCTCTGCTCCAGCAGCGGTCGGTCCCATGCCAGAGTCATCTCCGCACTCTCGTCAAATAGCACCTGGTAGGTGAGGGGGCAAGGGTCGCCTCACGCTCCTTTGGAGCAATGCAAGAGCAAACCACCAGGAGACGGACTAGAGCGGTGCCGACCTCTACGCCAATCGGAGCAACGACGGTGGCACCCCGTGCGTCGAGGGACTTGGCGTAAGCTGGCAAGCTTACACCGCGCGCAAAGAAGTGCTCGTCCAGGTCGGCCTGTGAACAGGCTTGTGGACATGGCGCAACCGAGGGGCCACGGATATTGGGCTGCGCTGGGAATCAGTGAGGTCCGGGGTGAGGAGCGCGCCCAGAGAACGTAGCTGTATGAGGAGAGGAGCCGGGCCATATGCCTCTGCGCAAGATATGTTCGCCAGGTCTCGCCGAAGGGGTGCGGCTCAACCGTCTGCACGTGAGTGACTCTCCATCGCAGCAGGCACTGCGTGGTGTGCTCAAACACCGGCATGTGAATCACGTGGATGTCGCTGACGGAGATGCCTGTGGCCGCGTGACACGATTGGGGAGGGGGAACTCGCGGGGCGTTGCTGGGTAGCAGTTGGCCGTCATCGGGTCATATACACGAGTATGGGGATTGAGAAAGAGATGTGGTCGCCACCGTGCCCGACGTAGTGGCGCATGAAGGCATTGCAGTGATGAGGGTGGTCGCGGGAGAGGAAGGTGATCACAGCGAGGGAGGCGTCGGCGGCGGAGGCAGCGGCGCCGTGACAGCTCGCGCCGCTGCTGACCGTGGCGTTGTCTGACATTTTACCGCGACCCAATAATTGCCGTCGAATTCCCGTTTCTTGGGTGGTTTTTGCTAAGGTGTAGATCAGGTTCCACAGCATCGTCCCACACGTAGCTCAGCGGTCAGGTGAAAAGGGGTTTTTGCTAACGGCCTCCCACACACGCCACCCACACCGGATATGTCTTGGGCATTTTTCGCACTTTTCTTTCTACGTCGGTCGGGGTCGCGTGGATCGATTTTCAAAGTGAATATAGACAATAGTACGGCATAGAAAAACTGCAAAACAAGATGCGTTAGCTCGCCGCGAAAGCAAACAGAGGAGGGCGAGGAGGAGTGATTAGCACGCGTCCTCTGCCACCGTGCGCGTGTTATGAGGTGGTGCGAGAGAGCCATTTGCGTGCGAGCCCGTGCCCCGTCCCGCCACCCGCCCGCCCCGGCCCCGGAGCGCGACAAAATGTGAAGGGTGGGCCACTTGTGTTGAGGGATGGCAACCCAGGTGGGTGTCCTCCGCCTCCAGCTCAGCCGCCGCATCGAGCTCCGCCTCATACGCGTGTGGCTGTGGGCGACGGAGCCGCCGCTGCGGCCTTCCGCCGTCGGGGCGACGGCGACGGCGGCAGCGGGCCGGGCGGCGGCGGCGACGGTGGCGGTGGTAAGGGCGGCAGCAGCGAATAAGGCGGCGGCGAGGGCGGCGGCCGCGGCGGAGGAGGCGGGCTCGGTGGGGGCGGCG
>NW_005199082.1:54052-81219 GCF_000372725.1 Emiliania huxleyi CCMP1516
TCATGACGAGGACAAATACGCTCCCGATCGAGCACGGGAGCTCAAAGGCGAACGCCAAGATCGTGTTGAGGATGGTGCGCCCTTGCGCAGCAAAGACGCCGCCAGTGCCAACGCCAACCAGCAGCTGCCCCATTGGTGGCGACGGCGGAGGAGGGGAGGGGGGCGGTGACGATGGCGGCGGTGATGGTGGCGGAGAGGGCGGCGGTGGCGATGGTGGAGGTGATGGGGGCGGCGATGGCGGTGGCGGAGGGGGCGGCGATGGTGGCGGTGGCGGCGGCGATGGCGGCGGCGGCGGCGGTGGCGACGGTGGCGGCGGCGACGGAGGTGGCGGAGGGGGAGGCGACGGTGGCGGTGACGGCCCGGTGGGTCACGATCGGGTTGAAGATGATGAATTTCAGCCCGACCGCCGCCAAGCAAAGACGGTGCGCGCCGCTTCCATCGCCTCTTGCGTCCACATGCCGTCGGCCGGCTTGATGTGTCGTCGCACAAAGGTCTCGGCGCGAGGCGGCGAGAGCACCACCGGGTCATTGAGCAGTGACTCAAACACCTCCAGATTTCCGCCCTGGAGCGAGCCATCATTCTGCGGCTGCGGCATGACGGGACGCACTGCGTGGATGAAGAGGGCCTCAGCCCCGCGTCGTGCACCGTCGCTCGTGAGGCATGGCGGATGCGCAGGCCGCGTGAAATGAATGATATCCGCCGCCGGGTTGCGTCTGGCCCTTGGAACGGGCGCAGCTCCCTCCCACCCCTACATACGCGACCATCAGGTTCTCGGTCGCCTTGTCGAGGTCAAAGTTGGAGATGGCTAGCAGCCGTTGCGCCTCAGTAGAGCTATCTGGCAAGCCAATGGACTGCGCCGTTTGCATGTACTTTGCCTCCTGCTCCGCTCTCGACTGTGCGGGTGCAGCCGTCTGGTGCAGTCACACCATCGAAACCCGTCGCAGACATGGCCTGCTGCGATGCGGGGTTCGACAGCGCACCGAGCGACACCGCTTCAGCTGGCAACACGGTTGCGATCGCAGCCGGCTGCGATCCTCCTTGAGCCCACCCAGCCCCTGCGGCATTGCTCGACGACGGCGGGGCCGGCACCATCATAGGCGTCGGGAGACCAGCGGAAGACGAGGCGGCGGCGTGCGGGCCGGCGGGCTGCACTGGCGGCGGCGATATGTAACGTGCGGTGCAATCTCCTGCACAGGTACGGTCCCAGACTGGAGTCCCGTCTGCAATGGCGCTCGGTTGTGGTTGCAGTGGCCGACGCAGGGTGTGCCGGCCGGCTTATGCTGCTTGCAAACGGCGCACTCGAAGGCCTTCTGGGCGGGGTTGACGTTGGATGCGTACCTGTGCGGCGTGCCCGACCACTGCCTGGCACTCATGGCAGACTACCACGTCCGTGCTACCCCGTGCTACCCCCGCCCCGAGGGCCCCTATCCGGCGCTCCCCAAGCTGCAGAAACGAGCTTTTAGTGGCTATAAGCATAGGCACTGAGATTATGGTGCGCGCGGAGCGCGCTGGTGCTACTCGGACATACGCGCGGAGCGCGCTAGCTAGACACACGCGCGGAGCGCGCCGGCTAGATAAAGCCGTACCGCGGAGCAAGCAAATCAACACAACCGTTCGAATGCTGACGCCGCAAGTCGTTGCCGCCGGTTGCCAAAGTCCGCCTGGATTGCTCAGCAGCACAAGCATCCACGGAGCCAGCGAGCGCCGAGCGACATTGCCTTGACAATCTTGACTGAGCCGGTCGGCGGGCAAACTTGTAAAATGGTTCCGATGGCCGAGGTAGCTCCGGCGGACGTGAGAGCACGGCCTGACGATCAAGCACGAGAGCGACGAACGGAGGCGCAGATAACTGGCGGTGAACTCACTGCTGATACCTGCTGGAGCTGCGGAAGATGCAGTGGTACTGCCACAGACAGAGCACCGCGCGCTCCGGCGCGCCGCTGGAAAGCACGCGCGGAGCGCGCCGCTGGGTAGGCGCGGAGCGCTGCCACTTGAGACTGGGCCTGTGGGTCGCGGGTGGGCCGATTGGTTCCAGCGTGTGAGTCAAACTCTTAATAGAGATCGCAATCTAGCCCTCCACAACCCTCAAAATTTTCTTCGGGGCGCGCGCTCCGCGCGCGGCGCTCCGCGCCTCACTCCTTGAGCGTCATAGGCGCTGACCCGCACATGTTCTGCAGCTTGGGGCCCGAGACGCTCGGCGAGGGGCTGTGCAAACCTCTGTTGTGTTGAAGAGGCAACCTAAATGCTACTGTCTCTTGAATAAGGTCCGAGACTGGAAGCCCCCGACGTCTGTTCGTTACGGAGAGACACGCACAGCCACACGCACAGGGCATTTCAACACCAAAAGAATCTAACTCTGTAACACTCGGGTTGCTGACAGACTGCGCCCAAACGCTGAACGTAATACAAGCTACACAGCACACATCTCACGCTCAATTCAAGCCTTCAAGCCTCATGTCGCCATTGCATCTCGAGACCGCGCTCGCTTCGAGCGACCCCGTGCACTCGCTCTCGCGCGCCGCGACTCATCCGGCCTGGTCAGGAGCAGCTCGGGCGGCATTGTCCACGAGTACTCCTTGGTCACCTACGTTCACCCGCCAGCGTGAACAGGCGTAAACCACGGCCCGCGCTGTGCTCGCCGCCAGTCTTGGCGCCCTCTGGCGCCAGTACGGCCGGTCGAGTCGTGCGGACCAGCACTCCTTCCACAGCGATGCCGCCTACTCACAGCCCCCGTCGCTGCGAATGGCGCCCCGCTGTTCGAGCGACCCTCCGTGCAGCGGCTGCGTCGCCTCGCCCGCGGCCTCCGACCCCCCCTCCCGGCGTGACGAGCGGCCTCCCCTCGCCGCGCCTACCTTGCGCGCGAGGTGTGAGCTAGCCGCACCTCACCGGGGGAGCTGCACGCCTCCCTCTCCCCGCGCCCTTCCGCCGCCTCTTGCGCTCCCTGCCCTCCTCCTCGCCCTCGCCGCCCCTCCTCGCCGAACGCTCCGCCCCGCGCTCACGACGCGCCGCCTAACGCGGTCCGATTGTGACGGTGAGCCGTCGTCCACACCGCGTGCTCCGCCGCCACGGCGCCGCCTCCGCGGCGGGGTCGATGTACTCCTCCCGCCACACGCGCCGCCGCTCCTCGCGGTTGTACAGGAAAGCACGCTGCCGCCGCCTGCATCGCCAGAGGAGAGCTGCCGTGAGAACAGAGGCCGCCGAGCCCTTGCAAGGGAGCGCAAGAGGGCGCAGCGGCGTCGCCGCCTTGCCTCTATCCCCACACTTCGGCTACACTCCCGCCGCATCTCGGCTACACCTCTGCTACAGATCGGCTATGACTCGGCCGCCTCGAGTAGCCACGCCGCCACCCCGCAGGCAGCTCTCCGTCACCGCCCTCCGGCTCGTGGCTCGCCTCGCCGAGGGCGCCAGGCGCCGCCGCCTCTGCGCCGCGACCGACGGCGTCGCCCTCGCCCCCCCACTCTGCGCTTGAGCTGTCGTCCTCCGAGCTCGACCACGGCGACAGCGCGCACCTACACCACACACGGGCGCGCTTCCCAGAGAGGCGTCCTTCACACGATCACCGCCCCACCGCGGTGTGAAGAGCTCGCACGTCGAGGCCGTCTGCTCTGAGCCGGCGCCAGACACCCCCGCGGCCCCCCAGTAGCTCGCAGGCACGCTCGGCGCGGCCGTGGCCGCCGCAAAGCCAGAGGAGGCGCGCCGAGGCGGCGGCGGCTCGGGGCCGTCCATGTCTCCCTCCCCGCCGGCCGGCCTGCCCGCAGGGGCGTCTGGCAAGCTTGCGGGCTCCTCGCCGCCGCGCGCCTCGTCACCCGCAGCCGCAGTGGCGGCGGCGCGGTCGCGCCGGTTGAGCGCCTCCCGCAAGGGCAGCCACCGGCCGTGCTCGGCTTGCGCGAGGACGTGCGGGTCCGAGCAGACGGCGCACAAGCAGCCGATCGCACCGCCGGCGGAGGGCAGCACGTGCGCCGCCCGGCCGCAAGTGTGTCCGCACGGCAGCGCGCAGCCGCACGGGCGTAGAGCGCTGTTGGAGCCGCCGAGGTGCCACTGCCAAGTGTCGCCGCCCGCCACAGCACAGAGCTGCCGCACAGTCGCATGCCATTCTGCCCGCCAGCCCGCCCGCGCACGACCGCCTCCCCTGCCAACACCCCTGCCGCCGCCCCTGCCGCCGCCGGCGGCGCTGGCTCGTTGCTGCCGCTCCCTCCAAGTCAGCACCTCGCCGTCGTCCGAGTCGCCCCCGCCGCCGCCCTCGCTCCCGCTCCCGCCGCCCCCGCCGCCGCCTCCACTGCCGGCTCCGCCGTCGCCCTCACCTCCGTCTCCAAGCCGGCCCCCGCCGCCGTCTCCATCCTCTGCTCGGTCGGCGCGGCCCCGCCTCGCCTCGTTGAGGAGCTCCTCGAGCCCAAACGGGTCCTAACATCTCCGGGCGATCTCGGCTCACCTCGGGCAACCTCGGGACGAACCGCACGACATTGCGCCTCGTCCGACGGGGCAGCGGCGCCGGCATCGGAGGCGCGCGGCGAAGCGGGGCTGGTCGCCTTCTGCGTCGACGGCGCCTCGCCGCCGCTCCTGCCGCCGCCGGTCGCCTCGAGGCCGAGAGGGAGCGCAGCCTATTCACGGCAGCGGTGTGAAATGCACGCCACCCCGACGAGCGCGAGGAGGGGAGGGGTGGGTTGGCTGCGCGCCCCCGCGAGTCCCTCTGTGCGCGCCAGCCGACCGACCTTGCGCCAGAGCTCCGACCCCGCCGACAGCATGTCGAGGTCGCACGCGCCTGCTCGCAGCGGAGGAGGAGGCGTAAGTGCGGCCGGGTCACAGGGCTGGTCGGCACCGCTCGAGGGCGCGCGCAGTAGAAGCCAAGCCGCGCACGCGAGAGGGCGACGCAGATGCGGTTGTCGATGGCCGTGAAGCCGAGCCGTCCGCCCGAATTTGAGCGGACGAGCGAGACGAGGACGAGGTCGTTCTCCTCGCCCTGGTACGCGTCGACGGTCGAGAGGACGAGCCCGTCGAGGCCACACGCCGCCAAGCCGGCGCGCAGCCGCAAGACCTGCGGCGCCAAGGGCGGTGGCGCGTCGGCGGGTAGGCGTGGCGAGTGGCGGGTGCGCGGCGTGGCGGTCTGCCTGCCCCACGTAGGCCGCGAGGATGGTGATGCGGCCCTGCGCGTACCCCAGCCCGACGAGCAGCGCGGAGAGGCAGAGCAAAACCTCGGCCTCGTGGCTGTTCTCGGGCGAGAGCAGGTCTCGCCTCACCCGCTCCGCCGCCGCGTGCGTGATGAAGTACGCCGGCTTGGCCATCCCGAGCACCGGCGGGCGCGTGAGCGTCACCGCGTGGTCGCGCAGCTCCGGGTAGATGGGCGAGAGCAGCCGCGAGATCTGCGGCCGCATCCGCCGCTGCGTGCGCAGCCGCACGTACGGCACGTTGTTGTTGAGCGCGCGCTCAAAGAGGGAGACGGTGAGGCCGTAGTGGAGCGCGAGCTCGTGGCAGGCGGCGGAGGGGCGCAGCTGCTGGTGGTCGCCGATGAGGAGCAGCTGCGCGGTCGACTTCCCGAGCGAGGCGAGCACGTGCGCCTCGAGCACCTGACGAGAGGTGCGGCCGAGGTGCGGCCGAGGTGCGGCCGAAGTGTGGCCCGTGCGCACGTTGTAGCACCTCCGCCGCCTCCTCGAAGACGGTGACGCGGCAATCGAGCTGGCGAACGAGCTCGTGGTACTTTGCCGCGCCCGTGGTGGTCATGCCGACAACCGCCGCGCCACGCAGCACTGCGAGCGCCTCAGCGTCGTCGACAGCGCGCTTCGCGGCGCGCGCGAGCCGGTAGGCACCGAGCGCCGCCTCGAGCTCGCGTTGCGCGCGCGTCTGTGCGCCCAATCGGAGGGCGGCGTACAGCGCCCGCCGCTCCGTCGGCGACAATACGTCGAGGGCGACGCTGCGCCCGCCCTCCGTCGCCGCCACCTCGGCCGCCTCGCAAGCGTGGTCCAGCTCGGCCGGCGACATCGGCGACGCGAGGCGGAGGTCGGCGTGCGTCGCCTCGCCGTGCGCCGCGCCGCCGGCGCCAAGCCATTCAGCAACGCCGCCCGCCGAGAGCCGACCCAACGCCGTGTTGAGCGCTCCCCACAGCGGCTGCACCTCGCGCGGCGGCGCGTGCGGCAGGGAGGAGCCGCGGCAGAGCAAGCTGCCCGACAGCAGCCTCGGGCCCCACGCCGCGTGGCAGCGGCCGGCGACAGAGGCGAGGCGCTCCCGCGCCCGTCGCAAGTCCTCCGTCAGGTTGTCGCTGAGCCGCTGCTCGTCTCTCGAGCGGTGGGCCTGACTCAGCAGTCCCCACCGGGTGGCGGGGAAGGTGTGCTAGTCGCGGCGCCGCCGCTCGTCTCTCGGGCGGTGGACCTCCCTCGTCCGCCGGAGCTCGGCCAAGTTGTACGCGCGCAGCGCCTCCGACTGCGACCGGCCGCCCACGCGGACGACGCGCGGCTCGAAGGCGAGGATGCCTGTTCACAGGGACGTGGTGTGAAGAGACGGCTGTCGGGCGGCGCGCGGCTCGGAGGCGAAGATGCCCTCGAGGAACTGGTCCAGCGCGTGATTGGTTTGGCAGAGCACGAGGATGGGAGGCGCGCTGCCGCCGCCACCCCCCGCCGCCAGGGCGGCCTCCTCTGCCGCAGCGTCGACTGCGACGCTGCCAGCGGCGGAAGAGGAAGAGATGCCATCCTCAGCGGCGGCGGAGCCGGCGGCGGCGGCGGTCGCCGCCGCCTTCTCGTGCAAAACTCGCTTGTGCGCGCGCCAGCTCCGCACCGCTCGAGGGGCAACGGCACCGCCGCTGCCAGTGGCGGCGTCGGCGGCGTCGGCGGTTGGGGCGGCGGCGGGGGCGCTCCCGGCTGCCTCTTCGCCATCCGTCTCTCCGCAAGCCGCCTCCCCGCCCACAGCCTCCTCGCTGTCATCGATGCGGAGGATGCACTCTTCCGCCGCCGCGAGCGACGCCGCCGCCTCCGCGGGCGCGGGCGCGGGCGAAGCGGGCGGGTCCGCAGACGGCTCCTCCGGCTCGCCGCTGCCGAGGAAGCAGGCGTGTCCGGTCGGGTAGCAGGCGGCGCCCGACTCCTCCAGCGCGCGCCTCTCGTCGCAGAGGCGCTGGAAGAGGGGCGGCGGCAGCACCGAGAAGCCACGCCGCTCGATCCTCGTCAGCCGCTGGTGGCGCTGCTCGAGGGCCGACTCTGCGAGCGTCTCCTCCTGGCCGCCGTGTAAGCTCAGCGGCGAGTCGGCGGCTCGGCGCGAGACGAGGCGAAAGGAGGCGAGGGGGACGGACTGCGGCAGCGACGCGCCCTCCGCGCCGGTGGCCTCCGGCGCTGCCTCCGGCGCTGCCTCCGGCGCTGCCTCCGGCGCTGCCTCCGGCGCTGCCTCCGGCGCTGCCTCCGGCGCTGCCTCCGCCACACCCTCCTCGGAGGCTGCCTCCTCCACCTCCGGGGCGAGCTCGGCCACCTCTGAGCCCGCCTCCGAGCCCGGCGCGTCGGCTGCGCCGGAGGCGGCCTCTGGCGTCGCCGCTGCCGACTCGGCACTCCCCACCGCGGCCTCGAGCGCTCGCTCGGCCGAGGAGGTCGTCTTGTACGTCTGGGCGATCAGCGCGAGCGTGCGAGCCTCGACCTCGCCGCCGTCCTGTGCGGCGTCCACCTAGTAATGAACGAAGTAGTTAATAACTAAGAACAGGTGGAGCTTATCGTCCTGCGCGGCGTCCACCAGCTCCCGCGCAGCGTGCTCGTCGAGGGTGCCGTCGCCAGCCTAGTCGTCGACGCATTCATTCTGGACCACTTATCTGGCGATCTCCCTAGCGAGGGTGCCGCCAGCCTTCGCCAGACTGGTGGCGCGGTCGAGCAGCGCGCGGACGTACGCGACGCCATCGATGGTCCGGTAGGGCTCGCCGTCGCCGCCGCTCGCCGAGGGAATCGCGCCGTCGGCCGGGCTCGCCTCCGCAGCCTCGTCGGCGTCCGTCTCGGCCACCGCCCGCGCGTGCGCCACCGCCGCCTCCACCGCCGTGTCGAAGAGGCCGAGATAGACGAACCTTCCTTCCTTCTTGCGCTTCGCCTCGTACCGGCCGTTGCGCGCCTTGTGCACGCCTCGGTAGCCGGTGGCGTTGCTGCTCGACAGGTGCAGCCGCACGCCCTCCGCCGCCTCCGCCACCGCCGGCGCTGTCCCGATTGCCCGCGCGTACGCCACCGCCGCCTGCACCGCCGTGTCGTACGTGCCGAGGTACACGTTCCTCCCGTCCACCTCTTGCGTCGCCTTGAAACGGCCAGAGGCCACCTTGGACACGCCCGTGTAGCCCGTCCGGTTGCTGCTGGACAAGTGCAACCGCAACCCCTCGACCTCCACCCTCTCCGTCCCCTCCGCTGCAGCGAGCTCCCTCTCGTCGGAGCTGCTGCCGTGCTCGGACTCGGTGCGGCTTGAACTGCCGCCCGAACTGCCGCCGCCCTCCACCAAGCCCGCCGCGGCCGTGCCGCCGCCCTCGTCCTCCGCCGCCCGTGCGGCCGTCAGAGCGTGCCTGTCGGCCGCCCGAGCCCGCGCCGGCGAGGAGGCCCAGAGGCGCGCGTTGCGGAGCAGCGTGCGCACAACGATCAGCCCGATAAAGGTCTTGCCTGTGCCGGGTGGGCCCTGCACGAGCCCGAGCCGGCGCGAGAGCAGCGCCTTGGCGGCGGCGATCTGCCGCTCATCGAGCGACGTCCCCTGCGGCACGCCCCCGCCGTCGGCCGCCTCCCACCCTCCGCACACGTCGACCAGCTGCCGGCGTCCTATAGCCGAGACCCGAGATCTAGCCGAGATCCACCCCGCGCATGCCGACCCTCGCGCCAGCCGGCGGCCCTGCGGCAACTCGTTGAAGATCGGGCGCACGTCGTACTGGCGGCCAGCCGGAGAGAGGTACGAGGGCGGCGCGTCGCACGCCTCATACCGCAGCAGCGCCTCCTCGAGCGGCAGTCGCAAGCCTGCCCACAGCGGCGCAACGTGTGAAGAGACGTGTGGAGAGACGCCTCTCGGGGGGCAGCAAGCCGAGTGCAGGACTCGCCTCCGGCAGGCTCGCCCTCCCCCCTCTCCCCGCCGCCTAGCCGGTGGCGGAGCAGCGCCGCAAGGACCGGCCGGTACGCGCCCCAGTACGCCCCCGCCTCCACCATCGAGTAGCGCTCGCCGGACCGCTCGGCTATCTCGACGGCGAGCCGCGTGTCCTGCGGCACCGCGCCCGCGGAGAAGGCCTCGAGCCCGGCGCCGTCGCGCTGAAAGGCGACGAAGAGGGCGCCGTCGCCGCGCTCGAGCGCGATTTCTCGCTTGGCGACGATGGCGCAGCGGCAGCTCCGCCATCCGTCCGGCGAGAGGAGGACCATCGAGCCGTTGACGAGGCTCGAGATCTCCGCCCCAGCTGTCTCCGCCCCCTCGCCGCCGAGCGCGAGCTCGTGCAGCAGGCCGAAGGGCTCGCCCGCTTGGGCGCCTGGGCACGCGTGGAGCTGTGAAGAGACGCGGCTCACTGAGGGCCGGAGGGCTCGCCCTCGCGCCTCGGATCCGAACCCCCTCGTGCAGCCTGACCTCGCGCGGCGGCGTCTCGCCCCGCTGCAGCGCCGCGAGGGTGGTGCGAAGCGGCCGCACAAAATCCTCGCGCAACAGGTTGTAGTGCGTGCGCAGGCACTCCTCGCTCGTGAGGAAGCCGGCGGTCTGGTTGGGCGCAGGGTCGACGCCACTCCCCGTCAGCTCTGCGGAGCGGGGCAGGATGGCGCCTTGATCCCATGCGCCGTCAGTGCACCACATCGCTCCTCCTCCTCCCCCTCCCCACCCTCCCCAATCCACTCCTCCTCCCCCTCCTCCGCCGCCTCCACCGCCGCCAGCGCAACCCTCGCGTGCGCCTCTGCCGCGGAGCGCGACCGCCTAGTGACTCAGCTGACGAGTCACAGTCGGCTCGTCGGTCCAAACTGCCGCTGCGCGAGTGGGACCGCCTCGGCGAGCCGCGTGCTCATCTCGGCAGAGAGGCTGGCCGAGGGCCCGACCGAGCCTCGCACGAGCTCGACCTCGGCGAGGAGCCGCTTGAAGGGGAGGCGCCTCGCGGCGGCGGCGAGCAGCGGCTCGCTCAGCAGCTCGAGCGACACCTCGAGCCAGGCGCACGCGAGCCGGTCCTGTGAGACACGTCACGGACACACGTCACGTGTCCGGGAGAGGGCTTGGCCACGGCGCTGGTGCAGCCGGCGCCTGCTTCTGCACCTCGAGAGGCGCGAGCCTCTCGTACAGCCGGCAGGCGGAGCGACGCACCGCCTGCGCGCACGGGCGTGAGGCGTGTTGGGAGAGGCGGCTCCACAGCCACGGCGTGTGAGCGAGTGGTGTGGCTACTGTGCCTCGACCCACTGCGGCGACTCGAGGAAGCAGACGAGGGTGAGGTGGGCCAGCGGCTCCCCTTTCTCCATCCGGCTCAGCAGCACCACGCTGCGGTGCACCTGAGGGAGCCGGAGAGCTTTGCTGGGAAGTGCTCGGAGCGTTCTCGTGCGTCCGGCGAGGCAAGACGCACGTCGGACTCATTCCAACACGAGTCGCGGGCAGACGCACGGAGCCCATTGCCGGTGCCAAGTAGAAGCTGAGCGATCGGAGGCGCGGCGGAGGCTGCCGCTGCACCTCTCTTGACGTGAGCCAAGTAGGCGCGGTCGAGCGAGGCGCGCAACGTCGGACAGAGGCCGTCGTGGGACCACGGCATGCCGGACGGAGCGTGACACGAGTCGAGGCGAGAGGCGAGAACGAGCAGGCCACACGTCGAGGGGAGAGGGGGCAAAGGGCCTCCGCGAAGGCAAAGCCCTCTACTCCTGGCGCCCGTTCTGTGGCCAGAAACATTGGCGTGAAAAAAAAACGCGACGCCTGTGGGCCCGAGAGCGATATGCCGTGTCCGCCTTGCGTTTGTTTCATAACATCGAAGGCTAAGCTCAAAAAAAAACATACAGTTAAGGCTAAGCTCAAAAAACAGTTGCACGGTGCACCGCGGCTCTCGCTCGAGCCCGAACTGCCCGTCGGACATGTCGGAACCGTCGGATAATAGCGACTAGCACACCTCTGTCAAGAGTTCCCGAGGAGTCACACAGTCCACCTCCCTGCGAGCGGGGCGGGGTGCGCACTGTGCCTCGGTGTTCGTGCGTCGCCCATCTCTCCTGGAGATCGGTCTGCTCTATTTATTTATTGGGGGTGCGCTTAGGCCTTAGCTCCCCGGCCCTGAGCGTGCGGTTACCGACTGCACTCCAAGCAAGGGCTCTCCATTCTCTCCATCCAAGTGCCCACACACACATGCACATGCACATGCACATGCACATGCATGCACATGCACATGCACATGCACAACGCACACACATGCATGCGTTTTGCATGCATGCCACACCCACATGCACAGACAGACACTGCCCCTTCCCCTATCCCCCCTCAAAAGACCTCACTCAAGGGCGAGGACACGCCTGAGGGAGGGTGTAGAGGATGTAGAGTTTTAGGATGTAGAGTGTGGAGCACTGTAGAGCTGTAGAGATGTAGAGCGCTCTGGAGCGCTGCAGAGCTGTAGAGCTCTACATCCGCCGCGTGACGATGCGCCTGCGTTGTAGAGCGATGTAGAGCGCGATTTGCTGTAGAGTTTGTTGTAGAGGCTCTACAGCCAAACCGCCGGGAAGGCAGTGACTCAAAGAGGTCGAGTCGCACTAATGGGGTGTACAGTCTCCGAGCTTACTGGAGCTCTGATGGACGGCCCTGACTATCCCTGACACACATGCGTTATTTTATTTTTCCAGCGATGGCTTCCACCGCGGCGGCGAGGCTAACGGGCAAGGTCGCCCTGGTCACCGGCGCGGGTTCTGGCATCGGCCGCGCGTCCGCCCTCGCGCTCGGCCGCGAGGGTGCCTCTCTCGTCCTCGTCGGCCGGCGACAGGCGCCGCTGGAGGAGACTGCGGGAGCGCTGAAGGCGCTCGACCCGGCCGCTGCTCCGCTGGTGCAGCCGACGGACTGCACCGATCCGGCGGCCGTGTCGGCGCTCTTCCGTGCCGTCGAGGAGCGTCACGGCCGCCTGGATGTCCTATTCAACAACGCGGGATCGGGCGCGCCGCCTCAGAGATCACTCACTCCGACCTCTGAGAGACTTGCGAGAGGCGCGTGAAATGTCGAGCGGCGTCGGAGACGCCGCATGCGTTCCGGTCGCACGTGACGGAGCTTGCAACTCTCAGGCGCCCCGGCTCTGCCCCTGGACGAGCTGCCGGTGGAGGAGTGGCGGTGAGATCCGCCGAGATCCGCCGAGATTGGTCGAGATCAGCTTAGAAGGAGATCAGCCACCCGCTGCCTGAGCCCGGCGTGAGAGACCTCCAGTCTCAGCGGGCGCGAGTCTGCGCCCCTCGACCCTCTGCCGAGCCCACGCCGCCTCCCTGCCGCCTCTGCTGCCAGCCGAGTGCTCAGCAATAATAATAATAATAGTAATAATCTCTGCTGCCAGCCGAGTGCTCGACGTCAACCTGTCCGCCGTCTTCCTCTGCTCGCGCGAGGCGTTCGCTCTGATGAAGCGGCAGGCGCCGCAGGGCGGCCGCATCATCAACAACGGCGACCCGCACACACCCCGCCGGACGCGCCTCCACGCACCTTAGCCACACCTCCGCCTCCGCCGCACCTCGGCCACACCTCGGCCGCACCTCGGCCGCACCTCGGCCGCACCTCGGCTGTATCTCGGCTGCACCTCGGCCGCACCTCGGCTACAGGCTCCGTCTCGGCGGACCGGCCGCGACCAAACAGCGCCCCCTACACCGCGACCAAGCACGCGGTGACCGGCCTCACCAAGAGCTGCTCGCTCGACGGCGAGATGTCGCCGAGACTGGCTCCGAGAGGAGTCCGAGAGGGGACGGAGGGAGTCGCGGCCGTCTTCGGCCAGCTGTGAGTAGAGACGCGTGTGGCTGGCACGCTAGGCCGGCCGTGGAACATCGCCTGCGGCCAGATCGATATTGGCAACGCCGACACGTCGCTCGCCGCCGCCTTCAAGACGGGCGTGCCGCAGGCGAGATCGAGCCGAGATCGAGCCGAGATCGAGCCGAGATCCGGCCCAGCTTTGGTGCGGCGAGACCGCCGCCGACCAAACTCGCTGCCTCCCATTTCGGTACATCTCGGCTCAACTCTCGGTCAGTCAATCTCGGTACACCTCGGCCGGCTGCAGCTCGGCTGCATCTCGGCTGCATCTCGGCAGGCGAACGGCGAGGTCAAGACAGAGCCCACGATGGACGTGGACGACGTCGGCCGCGCGGTGGCGTACATGGCGTGCGGTAGCCGAGATGGAGCCGGGGCGGAGTTGAGATGCAGGCGAGGCGTGGCCGAGGTTCAGCCGACAGCGCGTGCCGTGAGTAGGCGAGTCTGCCGCTCGAGGCGAACGTGCTGCAGATGACGGTCATGGCCAACAGCATGCCACTCATCGGCCGAGGCTAGCGCCAAGTCAGCTCGGGCAAGGTTGAGTAGAGAAGTGCATGTCGTGAGGCGGCGGCCACGCGCGATTCGCCGGTATGGCTTGCGACCGAATAATTTTGTACCGAGGGTTGCCGCGCAGCGCGAGACGCGAGAGTTTGCTCTAGTTCGGTGGTCGATTCCGGTTACCCCCCGCCGCTGAACGTCTTTTCTCTCATCATAAGGCCCTCTGCGCAGCACAGGACGAGTTTTGCCCGCGCTGCATCAAACATAAAAGTTTACGCGCATTACGGGAGATACACGACCCCCAGACGCCAGAGCGCGGTGGCCGGTGCAGCTGGCTCGTGGCAGCGCCGCCCCTGCCAGGCGGATTCCGGAAAGCGAAAGACTTCCGTCACATCTCACACACACGTACCAGCACGGCGAGCAAGTCCTCGCGCCGGCTGCTCCTGTGGGCTTGCCCACTGGCCGAATCACGCGTGACTACGACAGCGGACAGACCCGGCCGGAGGGGAAGCTGCACGGTGACCCGCAATCACTTTCCGAAGGAGATGTTGTACGAGCCTGTGGCCGGGTCCTTCTCCGCCTTGAAGTTGTCGAGCGACATGCCGAACCGGCCGAGGATGTTGTTGCCTGCGGCCGGGAGAGAGGTTGAGAGAGAGAGAGAGAGAGAGCCGCGCTGCACCGCTGTGCCCGCACAAACCCGGCCACATCTCCAGCCGCATCTCCGGCCCCCTCCATGTGCCCCCTCTCTGCTACATCGCCGCCCAAGTCCTTCAGCTTCCCGAGCATCTCCTCCTTCTGCGCCTCCAGCTTTGCCGCCGCCGCAGCCTACTGCCAGGACCAGACACGGTGCAGAAGGCTCACACCGCTTCCCAGCCTCGCCGCCGCCGTCGCCTCCAGCCGAGGCAGCGCCGCCGTCGCCTCGCGCCGCTCCTTGGAGCCGGAGGGCGCCTGTGGGGGAGGTGGGGCACTGAGGTGCGGCCGAGGTGCGGCCGAGGTGCGGCCGAGGTGCGGCCGAGGTGCGGCCGAGGTGCGGCCGAAGTGCGGCCGAGAAGTAGCAGAGAAGAGGCGGCGCCTGCTCCGCTACGCTCCTCATGTCCTCGGCCGCCTCCGAAGGCTCGTCCAGCGCCTCGCGCGCCTTTGCGCGGCGCAGCAGCACCTGAGCCGCGAGCAAGACAGGCGGGTCCGGAGCCTCGGAAGGGTCTCGTAAGAGTCTTGTCGCAGCAGCGCCTTGACGTAGCCTGGTCGCAGGGCCAGCGCCGCCGAGCAGTCCGCCACCGCGTTCTGGTGCTCGCCGAGCCTCGCGTAGCAGGCGGCGCGGTTGCCGTAAAACACCGCCCGCTCGGCGCACTCTGCGGCCACAGACACGAGGGATCCGCAGCGAGTGCGATGGCGGAGCCAGCGGAGCGGCGAGGTGAGATGAGAGCGCACTGAGGCCGCTGGCTAGGAACGAGCGCGGGAAAGGCGCTCGGGGCGAGTGCGGCAGGAAGCGGTCGCAGGGTCCGCAACCAGATCAGATGAGTCTCGGGTGTGCGATATGCTGACAGCGAATTTTATGACAGAGGCGTGGCGAGGCGCGCCGTCAGTGACTGCGTCGATGGCATCCGAGTAGTACTCAAGCGCCTCCACGTACTCGCCCGCGCCGAAAGCCGTGTTGCCCTGCTCCTTGGACAGCAGCGCCTCTGCCAGCGCCCGCGCCGCCGCCACCCTGCTCGGCTCGGACGGACCCATCCCGGCCGCAGCCTCGGCGATCGCGACACCGACTCCCCTCAAGCCGCTGCGCTGGTCAGCGGGTGTGGGCCTCGCGAGCGCGGGCGCGGGCGCGGGGATCTCCTCGATTATCGCCATTCTCGAGGCGCTGCGCGGCGACTTTCTCGTCCGCGGCTTGGGCAACTACCTGTAGCCTTGAGGCGCGGCGAGTGATCTGTGATCTGTAAGGGTCCGCCCGCAGACCCGAATTTGGAGGGCCTCAGAGGGCCTAAAAGTTTAATGTGTTCCTGCGCAAAAGGGGTCGGACACAGGGCGCAGCTCATGCTAAGAGCTAGAAGAGGAGATAGAGAGCAGCGAACAACTGAGGGAGGGTGTAGAGGATGGTAGAGTGTAGAGCGCTGTAGAGCTGGAGAGCTGGAGAGCGCTCTGGAGCGCTGCAGAGCTGCAGAGCTCTACATCCGCCGCGTGACGATGTGAGTCCGATGTAGAGCGATGTAGAGCGCGATTTTGCTGTAGAGTTTGTTGTAGAGGCGCTCTACAGCCAAACCGCCGGGAAGGCAGTGACTCAAAGAGGTCGAGTCGCGCTAACTAATGGGGTGTCTCCGAGCTTACTGAAGCTCTGATGGACGGCCCTGACTATCCCTGACACACAGAGAGTCACTCTGACGGCACACAACACCCTATAACTGCGTCATGACCAGCCTGCCATGTGTCGCCGGTGCCGCATTCGTCGCTGTGCTTCTTTAGCAGGCGGTGGACTGTCGGCTGCGAGGACGGTCGCATTTGCGCGAGGCGCGAGGAGAGCATTGCTGCGCGTTGCATGCGCCATGACTCGCGCCAGAGCGAGCGCGTGCGGGAGCTCCTGGCTGAGCGTTGAGTCCAGGCGAGTTGCGCTGGCCACGCGCTATCGCTACGCCGAGCCGAGCTGACGCGCCGAGGCGCCGGCCAGTCGCAGCCGTGAGGCATGCCACAGCAGCAGAGCCAGAGGCACCTGCCACCCATTGGGCGGGCAGACAGAAGGCCAGGGCAGCACTGGCAAGTGCTGAAGTGCAACGCGCCTCATGTCGGAGAGCGACCGTGCCTCGTTCGCCGCTTATGGTGTAGCGAGTTTGTTGTTAGGGTGCCCACAGGGCCCAAAAAAAGAAAGGAAAAAAGAAATGGGCCACCCCCGATCGCAGCACTTCGTGTTGGCCAGTCGAGAAATTGAGAGTGTGACTAGGAGGGTGGGACGCTGGGGATTCTCAAAGGTATACCCTTGGAATGGCCGGATCCAGCCTTAAAAAGTACGAGATCGCGCGCGCTTCGCGCACAGCACCGCCTGTTCTCCGCGGCTGTGTGCCGACGCGTGCCGTGTGCCAGCAGAGTTGGGCGCGCGCGGCGCGACGGCGCCCGCGAGGGAAGGCGCGGGTGCAGCGGCCGCCGGCGGCCGTACCGCCCGCCAGCCAGCGCAGCAGCGGCCAGCGCAGCGGCCGCCGGCGCAGCAGCCAGATCAGCCGGTGCGCGTGCGAGGCGAGTACTGCCGCCCGGCAGCCTTGAGGCGGCCGGGCGGCAGTACTCGTTCGAACTTTGCGAGCCGTGCGCGCGCCGAGGCGCGCGCGGCGCGCGCCCGCCCGGCTGCCAGTAGGAGGCGGCGCAATATGGCCTATAGTAGAGCCCTTGAGGAGGAGGAAGAGGCTGGCTGGCAGTGCTGTATGCCGCCGAGGGGCAGTTTTGGGGTGCTGACCCACGCCCAGGGGGCTGCAGAAGGCGTCCGCAGCCGGGACAACCCGCCCCCCCAGCCGAGGCTGGTCGAAGCCCACTTGACCACAGCCATGAGGAGTCCTCTTGGTGCTCCTGGCGGCCGTTGGAATGGCGAGCGCGCGCCGAGGGGGGGGGGGGGGGTCTTGCTTGCTCCACACCGAGCGCCATCGGTCCGGACCGGCGTGGTCACCGAGGGGTGGCCTGCACAAGGTCTGAGCCGCGGGCGCTCGGCGCCAAGTGCAGTGTCACGCTCGCGCTGGAGCGGGTCACAATGGGAAACCCTCGTTTCCTATGAACTCGGTCCCCCAACGGAAGAGGCCTCGCTCCTATTGGAACTGGCCAACATCAGATTTGCCTCGTGCGTCCCTTTTTGAGTCGGAAAGCTATTTTCTTTTGGGTCCTGTGGGCACCCTATTGTTGTAGAGCGCCTGAGACTCACGTTGTAGAGCGCCTCTACATCGCTCTACATCGGACTCACATCGTCACGCGCCGGATGTAGAGCTCTACCTCTACAGCGCTCAGGCGAACAACCACCTCGTCCCGTTATTGTGTACACCAACACCACAAAAAGCTCTCTCTCCTGCTCCTCACTCAGGGGGGGGGGGGTCACAACTACTGAGTCCCTAGAGTCTAGCTGCCACGTTCAAAACCAGGACGGCGGCGGTGATGTTGCTATCACGGGAGCGGGGGAGCGGGTGGTGTACGGGATAGTAGAGCAGGCGCTTTGTGGGTGGCGGGTATGGGCGGCGGCATTGGGGGGCCGGCCGAATCGTTAGCTGAGCTCCTCCCTCAAGCTCGATCACGCATGACGCACGTTGAGTGACAACGTCGGCGAGCTTCTGAATCAGGTTTAGGTTGCCGGAGCACACGCGCACCCATGGCTCTCCAACTCCTCCTCTGAGTCAGACACGCCAATGTCGACTCTCGACTGCGCCCTCCTCTTCCCATTCGTCGACTGCGCCCTCCTCCTCCTCCTCCAATTCGCCGACTGCGCCCTCCTCCTCCATGGGCTCGATCCGATTCCGCAGCGTGTCGTCCCCAGCGGCGGTGCTGCGCGGGAGGCGGCCGCGGGCACGCTGGGCTCGATCAGCGGCTTCCCCTCAAGTTGCGCCGAAATTTCACGGATTTGGCGGACGTTCTTGGTTTCAATTTTACGGATGTCTTGGTTGGCACCAGCTGAAGGCTTGCCCCGGCCACGCACGACTCTCAGATCGCCCACTTTCGCCACGGTACTGTGTTCGGATATTGCTATTGGCTCGTGTGGGGGTATATGGCAGATTTGTCAATGGTACCGCGTCTGCGACGCGGGCGCCTTGCGGGCAGAGCCCTTAGCCACCCTTTATATCTTGCGCGGTCAACAAACAAGAAAACAGACAGACACCGAACGAGTCAGCATTAACCAATTCGTGTTCTATGTACACAATGCCCGTTCCGCGAAGAAGCTGCTGCTGCTGCTGCTGCTGCTGCTGCTGCGCTGCTGCTGCTGCCTCGAGCCCGGGGCCTAGCTTCCCTTCTGCCCGCCGCTGCTGTAAACACACATCGCGAAAGGAAGGCAGCTTCACGCAGGCGCCGATCGCCCACGCGCGCACGCGAATGCCGCGCCGCGACGAGCGCGCGGCGCGCGCCAATGCGTTGCTCTGAGCCATGCTGCCAGCGCGCTCGAGCCCTGTCGCGCGCAAGTCTCGCGGCAAAGCCTCTGGCGGCATTCACGCGACGGCAGCGCAGCGATCAAAACACACTCCCAAAACGGGTTCCCTGGGCTTGCCTGCGCGACGCGCATTCCTGCATCTGACGCATGGGCCGTCCACACTAGCCCTCCTCGCTGCGATCTTTTGCCGCCACTTCTCCATGCCCACACCGCCTCCCGCCCCCCTGCGCCGCCGACAGACACTCAGGCTTCCAGACTCAAACATGGAGGACGAACTCGGACTGAGCGAGCCGACGTCGGCGCCATCGGATCCGTTTGGCATGGAGGGTGCCCCTCCCCTCGGTGACCCTCCCCCCGCCGACGATGATTTTGGCATGGGAGGCGCCCCTCCGCTCGGGGAGCCGCCGGCCGATGACTTCGGTGCGGGCCACCATCACCCAGTCGCCGCACCAGCAGCAGCAGCCCGCCGCCGCGCCACTCGCTGAGCGTACCAGTCACAACCGCCGCCCGCCCGCCCCTTCCGTCTCATCACGCCGGCCGCTTCCCCTTCGTGGTAGGCATGGGTATGGGTGGTGCGCCACCGCTCGACGGCGGCCTCGCCGATGACTCGCCGCTCGGCGGGATGGGAGAGATGGACGCGATGGGCGGCATGCCGATGGACGGCGGCATGGGCGACATGGGCGGTATGGGCGACATGGGAATGCCGGCAGCTGCCCACCACCGATCCTCTTCCGAAACTGCGAAACAAAGTCTCCTGACACGTGCTCCCTCTGGACAGGCGGTGGGAGGGATGGACGAGATGGGAGGCGGCACCGGCACCCTAGATGGCCGGAATGCGAGAATACACCGAGATCGCTCCAGATTACTCGAGATCTTCCTAGATCGGGAACGCACTCATGCATCAGGGCGAGCATCGAGAGGACGCGTCACCTGCTGCGGCTCAGCGCTCTCAGCAGACACTGTATTGCACCTCGTTGGACCTAATTTCACACCCACACTTGCCGCCGCTCACTTCGAACGGTGAGCAGCGCCTCTCCACATTTCTAGCTGTGACCAGGCATGCCGATGGACGGCGGGCAGCGGGTAATGGGCGGCATGGGCGGCATGGGCGGCATGGGCGGCATGGGCGGCATGGGCGGCATGGGCGGCATGGACTCGGCCCCGCCCGACTTTTCGATGCCCACCGTCGGCCCTCTCGCAGAGTGGAGGATGACACAGGCGCGCGAGCTGCCCTCCTCTTGCCCCCCCCCCCCCCCCCTGGCGCTTGTGCTAGTCCGTACCGCTGGAGACCCACCTGGCCTTGGGAGTGCCCCTTCCGACGCCCCTCCCGCTGCGTGCAGGAGAACAAGCTCGCCGAGCGTGCTTCGGTCGCCGCAGCGGCACTGTCCGAGAAGCAGGCCGAGGCGCGGAGCGCGCTCGACCAGTTTTACGCGGAGCGGAAGGTGAAGAGCGAGGCCAAGGCAAAGAGCAACAAGGAGGAGGAGGCGCCCTTCTTCCTGCGTTCGCCAGCGCTACGCGTGAAGGAGGACCAATCATTCACCGCACGAGGCGTGACCCGCGTAGGCGTCCTTCGTGGCCGACCGCGACGCGACAATGGCCACGGACAGCTGGGAGTCGGTGATGCTTGCCCAGCCTCACCTCAAAATCGCACCGTTCAATCCTGGACCGCATATAGCTCTCCAGCTAACCCAGCTCCTCCGCCCCCCCCCCCCCCGCCGCCGCCGCCGCCCGCCGCCGCCGCTAAGATTTGCAAGATGGTGGACCTCAACGTCAAGGATGGCGAGAAAGACAACCCAAAGCCGGTGCGCGCCCAAGCGAACCCCAAGAGATTCAAAAGAGACTTTGCTCCACATTTTGCCGGCACGCTTCTCTAGGTGGACCGTATGCGCGGGATGCTCTTCAAGCTCAAGGCGGCGCCCGCGGCTGGGGTGGCGTTCTGAGACCGCCCAATCGAGTTGGTGAGGCGGGCACCCGCCCCACTTGCTTGTGTCTCGCGCGGAGCGGGACAGGTTGAGCCGCACATGAAGCGAGAGGGAGTACTCCGCACAGCTGGATCGCGTCGCCTTTGTAGTGCCCTTTTTTGTGCACCTTTTGGAGCACTTGGAGTGCAGTCATTAACCGCACATCCAGGCGGGCCGGGGAGCTAAGAAGCGCACCCAGCGGGCCGGATGATTGGCATCGGGGTGCGGGCAAGAAAGCCCTAGGCCTAGCCCTGGGGGTGCGCGGTCGCAGGGAAAGGGCCTTAAAGTAAACACGGGTCCCCGAGGGTTAGCTCTGCGCTCCGGGTTTCCCCTAGCAGCGGAACGCCCCCTCTACTCGGGGCTAGTAGACACCAGACACTAGCACGACAACACACACATTCCTCACTGACATCACCGCTCGGAACCCCCCGCTCCGCGCACGGTCTCCTCATTACTTGGAGCACTTGGAGTGCAGTCATCAACCTCACATCCAGGGCCGGGGAGCTGAGAAGCGCACCCAGCGAGCCGGATGATCGGCATCGGGCTACGGGCTAGAGAGCCCTGACCGCAAGCTACCCTTCATTTTTTTTGTCAGTATGGCTATCAGCATGGCGATGCTTGGGCTGGAGTCATTCCGGTGCCGGTTGGCTGGAGTCCTACGATTCATCCGTCAGCTAAGCCTGCTCCGACTCGTCCCGCGCTGGGTGCGCGCTCGCGTGCGACGCCATCACGGCGGCTGGAAATACGCTTGCGACTCCGCCAACCATCGCAAGTGGCTGGCTCCGGCTCTCGAGGCGGCGGGGTTGCGGGAAGAGGAAGAGGGCTGGCGCGGCACTGCGGCGGTGCGCTGGACGCTGCGGAAGCGCGTACTGCCCGACCCGGTTGGCGCCGCAGCCTTCAACTGCCTGCCACAGCTGCAGCTGCTCGACGACAAGGCGTTGCTGGCGCTGCTCTGCCGCTCCTTCTCACGCACGGCGCCGCTAGTCACGCACGTGATTTACGGCGAGTGGGACGCCGCGCGCCTCGCGGCACTGCGCGAGCGGTGGGGCGCCTCTGCGTGCGACGAGCCGCGCTGGTTTCCAGATAGATGGGAGCAAGGTCACGGCACTGGAGCATTGGAAGGGTTCGAGTGGCGGCGGCGGTCACACGAGCAAGACAGAGACAGCAAAGGGCTGGCGGCGCCCCGACGCAGCGACCTCCCTTCTAACCTCCAGCCGTGCGTAGGTGGATCATCAAGGACGCGCACTCGTCGAACGGCTTCTCCGCCGCGCTCGACCTGATTTGACTGGTGAAAGTGAGCCTCACCTCGATATTTAATCAGTTAGGCTTCTCCGCCGCGCTCTTCGACCGGCTCTCCCGGCCGCTCGAGCCGACGGACGTGCCGGGAGGCTACTGCTACGTGGTGCAGCAGTACGTCGACCGCCCGCTGCTGCTCGGCGGACGCAAGTTCGAGCTGCGGCAGTACGTCCTCCTCTGCGGCGACGGCGCCGGCTTCACCTACTCGACCGCCCTGCTGCGCCTCGCGTCGGTGCCGTACGAGCTTCGCTCCGAGGACCGCCGCGCGCACATCACCAACAAGTACGTGCAGACTGGGTGGGAGAGCACGTCGGAGCTGGTCGGCTCGCTGGACGACATCGAGTGGACCTCGGCCCGGTGGCCAGGCTACGAGCGGCTGCTCGAGGCGTCCCTCCTCCCCCTCCTGCGGGACCTGCTCGACGTGCTGCAGCCGCTGCTCGAGCGAGGCCGCCGCGCCGCGCCCGCCTCCGCCTCGCCGCTCCACTTCGAGCTCTTCGCCTGCGACCTCGTCGTGACCGCCGAAGGGGTGTGCAACCGAGATCCAGCCGAGATCCAGCCGAGATCCAGCCGAGATCCAGCCGAGATGCAGCCGAGATCCAGCCGATCTCCTGGGACAGGTGGCACACCTTATGGAGGTCAACATCAACCCTGCCTTCGGCGCTTTCTCGGAGGCGACGCAGGCCGCCCTCGTGCGCCCGCTCTTCGCCGACCTCGCCGCCCTCGTCCTCCTCGTCGCCGCACGTCAGCTCGCCCTCCCACACCGTCTCTTCACAGCCCCACCCCTGTGAACAGGTCCTCCTCCCCGCAGCCGGCGAGCCGCCCCGCCCCGGGCGCTTTCGGCAGATCAGGGCCGCGGGGCAAGGCGCAGCGGCCACCGTCGCAGGCAGCGTGGCTGATGGCGAGGGCGGCGGTGAAGCCGGCGGCAGCGGCGGCAGCGGCGGCGCAGGTGCAGATAGCGCAGGCGGCTCAGACCGCAAAGGCGGCTCAGGCGCGGGCGGAGGCGGAGTCGGGCTCCCGCCAAAGGCGGTGGACGACCTCGCGGCGCACACGGCGTACATGCTCTTCAAGAAGAGCCACCGAAAGCGGTACGAGCGGCAGCCGAAGCCGAGCCCGTTGTGGCGCGGCGCGGCGGGCGGCGCGGGGGAGAGTGCCGGCAGCAGCTGCATGTCGGCTGCCGCCACGTCAAATGGCCGGCTTTAAAACGTTACTGTCACTTAGCGTCTACGTACAGTTTGTGGTTAAGAGAGTGGTGTCATTGGAAGAACGACGAAAACGAAATAATCCGCGCCGGATGCTGATCCCCGGGCGTGTGTGCGTGCGAGTGCTCTGTGTGCAGTGTGGCCTCCAAATCACCCCTCCCACCACACCGAGCCAGCTCGAGCAAACGAGGGAGCGCCGAGCCGCAGCCGAGGTGCGAGGATGACAGTACCGCGCGTGATTCAAAGCTACAACACCTCGACCTCCGCCTCGCACCCTATCAGCGGCGCCAACGAGAGCCGCTCCAGCACCAACCGCGGCGTCTCATCGCGAATCAGCAACTTGTGCCGCCCGGCGGGCGCATCCTCCGGCACCCGAAGCCGCGCCACCACCGGCCCGCCAAGCTCTGGCGAGAGGACACTGCCAATCGGCCAAAATTGTGGCTCTGCGGCGTCGTCGTCGGCCGGAGCCGCCTCGAGCGCCACGCCCAGCGTCCGGCCCCACTCCTGTGGCGCCGGGAGCGCGCGGTCGTCGTGCGCCGCGTCGTGCGCCGCCTCCACCTCCTCCCCTGTGGCCTCCGAGAACGGCGGCTGCTCCTCTTGCCGCGCCGCGACTTGCAAGCAGCGCAGCTCGAGCGCGGGCAATGCCTGTCCTGCAGCAGCGCGCAGCACACCCAGGGTGGCCGGCCCATCCTCTCCCTCTCCGTGTGGCTCCCCTGCGCCTTCCTCCTTTGGCTCTGCTACAGCGGCGAGGGTGTATGAGAAGGTCAGCGCAATGACGTCGTCAGCCGGCCCACCCTCGCGCACCAGGTCGACTGACGCCTCTACTCCTTCCAATGCAGGATTAGTAATGTGGAGCTCGCCCGAAGCGACAGCCTCCTTCTCTCCCAACCGGAGAGTAAAGCGGAAGCTGGGTGGCTGGCGCGTCCCCGCAGGAAGCTCAACCCGCAGCCCCTCAACCCAAGCGGCGTCGGTAGACTCCCCGGGTGGCGCCGATACTGCGGTGGAGCCGCTTGCGGCAGCACGCTGCTCGTCGACTCCTCTCGGAGTTAGAAGCTCGCAGAAGATGCTCAGCTCGCCCTCCGCCTCGGCGAGCGCCGCGCAAGCAGCCGCTCGCAAGACGCCAACCGCCAGTAGCATCGGAGCCTCGGTGAATGGCGCGGCGACGATGTGCGTCGCGGGCGCCAGCGGCACGCCCGCCGCGAAGGAACCGCAGTAGCAGTAGGACCCGGGGCTCCGATACTCTCCCGCCCCGTCGGGTAGATCGGCTTTGAAGGTGCCCCGATAAATGGCCCGGGCCCACTCCGTCTCGCCCTCGCCCTCCCGCACGCCCTGGGACCACTCGCCCCTGTAAACAGAGCCGTCAGCGACGGTGCACAGCGTTCCGACCCCATCTCTCGCATTCGCGTGCCACGTCCCCTCGTAGCGGTCGCCAGCGGCGGAGATGTGCAGACCTGGGCCCTGCCTGCAGTTTTCCTGAAAGCTGCCCGTGTACTGAGAACCGTCGCTCGCGACCAGGGTGCCCTTGCCGTGCATCTCGCCTCCAACAAAGTCGCCAGAGTACGTGGCGCCGCTCGCCCACCGCCGCAGTCCGACTCCGGTCATTTCGCCTTGCTGGAACGAGCCGGTGTACTCGGAGCCATCGGCAAGACAGAGTGTTCCGTTGCCGTGCATCGCGCCTTTGTACCACTCGCCGTCGTAGCTGAAGAATTTGTTAGCGAAGGTGCATCGGCCCCGGCCATCCCGCAGTCCGTCGGCGGTGCCACCCTGGTATGGGCTGTAGGCCTGGTAGTCGGCGGACATTGCGCAGGCGCGTTCGTTCGTTTCGTTTTGTTCGTACGTGTGAGAGAGGGGTCTCTCCCCCTTCTCGACTGTCTGTGCTTGTGCGTCTTGGGTCCGGAGTTGTGCGTTTATGTGAGAGAGGGCTAACCTCGAAATGTGCACCTTGGTGGCTGCGCTCCCTGTTTCACAGCCATCCGTGCTAAGGATGGCTGCAATTGCAGGATCCTAGCCACTCCGCCCTGCAAGCACGCGCCATTTTGGCTGCCTTCCAGCCAGTGCCATTTTGGCTGCGATGGCTGTGTCCCGGCCATCCGCCCGGCCGCATGATGGCTGTCATACAGCCGTCGCAGCCATTTGGCCGGAGGATGGCTGTCGCGAATTCGACCCAGCCTTCTCGCCGCCCCGACACGAGCCCAGGTGGCTCCACTCTCGCTCCGCGAGCCACCACACCTTGTTCTGGATGGCTGGCGTCGTTATCTCTCAGCCATCGCGTTGGAACGCTTGGTCAGGATCTAGTAAGCTTAGCCACTGGCCGCGCACGCCGCACTTGCCTGCGCCCTGGCCGCGCACGCCGCACTTGCCTGAGGGTATGGGGGTGGGCGCCACCCTGGGGCTACCCATAGCATCGTCGGCTCAGTGATGGGTATCCGGTGTTCGTGGGCTGTGTGAAAAATGAACGCGTTCGCCGTTATTCAACAGGCGCCCGCCGGAAACCGCATTCTCCGGGTCTGGGCTACAGGTACGTCTTCCCCGCATTCCCGGGATAGCCGTGTACGCGGCATCTGCTTGTTCGTCGCCGCCGCCACTACCACGTCACGAGTCACTGTTGTTGCTGCTGCCGCCGTCGCCACCCTCGCAGCCGCCACAGCCGCTGCCGCTGATGCTTTTGATTCTTGGACTCGCAGCGCTGTGGCTGCTCTGCCACACCGGCAGGAGCCGCACGGGGCCGCGGCAGCTAAGCCTCGCGCCGACACTGCTGCTGCTGCTGTCCTACGTCCCCACGGCTGCTCCGACTGCCTACGTCCCCACGGCTGCTCCGACTGAGACGCCCTCGGCTGATCCCACGTGCAGCGTGTGCCCCGAAGTTGAGGTCTTTAGCCGCTGTCCCACTTACGGCGGCAACCAGGCCGGCTGCGACTCCGACGCCGGGTGCGAGTGGTGCTTGAGCCGCAACAAGTGCCGTGTGCTCTGCACATGTAACGACGACTCGCCTTCCGCGGCGGCACTCTTCCAGAACTGCTCTTACGTCAACAACGAGTCCACCGCCGTCGTATCCTTCTGGCCGCCCATACTGGCGCCGGCGTACAGCGCCTACCCTCCCAACTGCAGCTGTGCCGACGCTCCGACGCTGCCTGCCACGCCACCGCCGCCGTCCCCCCCGCCGCCCTCTCCGCCGCCTCCGTCTCCGCCACCACCCTCGCCACCATCACCATCGAGCTCCGCGCCCTCGTCAGCTCCCTCCTCTTTGCCCTCGTCAGCTCCGAGCTCTGCCCCGTCGTCATCGCCCAGCGCCGCACCCTCCTCTTCGCCCTCGTCGGCTCCTAGCTCCGCCCCCTCCTCCTCGCCGAGCTCCGCGCCCTCTTCTTCCCCGTCCTCGGCTCCTAGCTCCGCCCCCTCCTCTTCGCCCTCGTCAGCTTCGAGCTCTGCCCCCTCCTCCGCCCCCTCCGCCGCTCCCTCCTCTGCACCACCCAGTTCGACGGCTTCGCCTACAGAGTCGCCGACGGCTTCGCCTACCGCGTCGCCCACCCCGCCGCCCACCTCGCCGCCGCCCTCACCACCACCGCCCTCACCGCCACCGCCCTCGCCGCCGCCCTCACCTCCACCCTCACCGCCGCCCTCACCACCACCGCCCTCGCCGCCACCTCCCTCGCCGCCGCCCTTACCTCCACCCTCACCTCCACCCTCACCGCCGCCGCCCTCGCCGCCGCCCTCGCCGCCGCCCTCGCCGCCACCACCCTCACCGCCGCCGCCCTCGAGCTCCGCGCCCTCGTCAGCTCCCTCCTCTTCGCCCTCGTCAGCTACGAGCTCTGCCCCGTCGTCATCGCCCAGCGCCGCACCCTCCTCTTCTCCATCGTCGGCTCCTAGCTCCGCCCCCTCCTCTTCGCCCTCGTCAGCTTCGAGCTCCGCCCCCTCCTCCGCCCCCTCCGCCGCTCCCTCCTCTGCACCCAGTTCGACGGCTTCGCCTACAGAGTCGCCGACGGCTTCGCCTACCGCGTCGCCCACCCCGTCGCCCACCTCGCCGCCGCCCTCACCACCACCGCCCTCGCCGCCACCGCCCTCGCCGCCGCCCTCACCTCCACCCTCACCGCCGCCCTCACCGCCGCCGCCCTCGCCGCCGCCATCGCCGCCGCCCTCGCCGCCGCCCTCGCCGCCGCCCTCGCCGCCGCCACTTTCAGGCGCCACCCTCACCTCCACCCTCACCGCCGCCCTCACCGCCGCCCC
>NW_005199081.1:0-1850 GCF_000372725.1 Emiliania huxleyi CCMP1516
GCCCTGGCCTTCACCACACATATGAAGGGCGTCGGCGCCACCCAGCCCGACAGCCGCTCGAAGCTAAGCGCCTCCGCGCTCTGCCCGCCGACCAGCGCGAAGATCTCGTCGTCCCGGAGCAGCAGGCCCGAGATCGGCAGCGCGACGAGCGGCACGCCCGGAAGCACCACGGACCACACCCTCGCCGCGCGTTCGGCGGTGACCACCCCGTCGGCGATGGCGGCAGCGATGCCGAGAAAGACGAGGAACAGGAGCAGTATGATTGCAGAGCCCCGGTGCAGCGCCGATACGCCGCCACTGATGGCCGAGAAGGCCCTGCTGCACCCCTCGCTGGCCATGGCGGCGCTCACAGCGGCCACGGCAACGGCCTGAGCCTGCCTGGTCGAGCGAGGGCGGCCGCAGCCGACGCCGGTCTCTCTCTCACGCCCGGCCGCGGATGGCACCAGCAGGTAGCCGGCTCGACTCGAAGGCGGCCCTTCGAAGAGCGAGCGGAGCCACCCCAGCATCTCGAAGCGCCGTTGACCGCCGACTTCCGTTTCCCCTCCCCACCACCCTCTCTCGAGGTACCCCACCCCACCACCCCACGCAAAGTGTGTGTGTGTGTGTGTGTGTGTGTGTGTGTGTGTGTGTGTGTGTGTGTCACTCACTCACCCACGCAAACAAAGAGTACGAATAGCCACATGCCGCGCCGCGCGCAGGGGCGCCTCGCTCGACGCTCTGTGGGAGGGGCCCTGCCCGCCGCCCAACGCGACGCCCCTTCGCACCGGGAGCGGCGCGTGCGGCAGGGGCGGACGGTGGAGGAGGACCGGCTGCGCCTGCTGGTGCGAACCGTCGCTGCCAAGAAGCGGCACCGGCTCCACTGGCGAGGCGAATGACATATTCGACACCCTCGAAGACCATCTCGGCTACGGTTCCGACTCCGGCTCCGGCTGGTAGTCGACAAGCTGCCGAGCGCAAATCACTCTGTGTGACACATTTCTTTTCTTTATAAAATGACACATTTCTTGTTGGCTTCTAAAAATCTCTCTCTCTCGCTGCCGCACCTGAACTGCCGTCGCGGTGCGAGTTCTTGAGCGAAACGAAAAAGAATTTTACTTTCTACGAGGAAGTAACCTAGAACAGAATACACCTACCAACAGAAGAAACCAAAGCAAAGAAACCGCGCGCAACTTTTGCCGGCCGCGTTGTTTGCCGGCCTGGCCGCGCGCCGCGTCGCCTGAAAACAGTTAAGCCGTTTGATTTTGCAGCACGGCCGATCAGCCTCTGCTTGCTACAACCGCATATGGAGCACCCTCCGAACAGCGGTGACGACCCCGATGCGTGGAGGATGATACGCTTGTACGATGACGGCAAGGAGAGCTTCTGGGGTGAGGCGAGCTTCCCGCTCAAGCCCGGCGGTGCCATCGGCAAGCTGAGTGACAAGATCCCGTGCGACGGCATCTACCTCCGCTACACCAAGGCACGTACGATTTTCCGTGGCACAACGCGCCGCGGCGGCAAATCATCGTCTGCCTCAACTCCAAGACCGAGGTCACAACCGGGCGCGGCGAGAAGCGCACATTTGGCACTGGCGATTGCGTGCTAGCGGAGGACACGCAGGGGCAGGGCCACTGCACCAGATGTACGGATGGGGAGGGCCGCTGGAGCATCTTCCTCTCGCTCCCGGACGAGGATGATGCCGTCGTGCGGCTCCCAGACCGCCGCGTCGCGTGTGCGTTTGTGCTCGGCGTCACTGTGGGCTCGCTCGCGGCCGCCACCGCACTCGGCCGCCACCGAGGCTGAGAGAGACTTCGCGCCGGTTCATCGGGCAAGTGGGGTTCAACCCTCTCCTTTTACCCATCTCTATGCCT
>NW_005199080.1:0-1849 GCF_000372725.1 Emiliania huxleyi CCMP1516
CTTCCGCCCCCTGTATAGTAGTAGGTCGCCCTCCTCTGCGGCTCCATCGCCCCATAAAAGTCGAGCTCCCTGCTCCGCCCACGTTGAACGTGGTGTCCCGCCAGTAAGTAAGTCGCACCCGTGGTTCAGCCTCGCTAGGAGCCCCGTCCTGCCGTCCCACCGTTGTCTCTGGCCACGGTTGTGGTACGCCTGCTCCCACGAGGTGACAAAGTCGATGCCTCGGTCGTTGTATCCGTCGATCACCCGGCCCTGCTCTCGGAGTACCCCCGCCTCGGACGTTCTAATCTAACGTGGTGTACCTGTGTTAGTGTGTGAGTGAGTATTCTTGATACGAAACCACGACGACACACACCAGTCGACTCGCATCGGTTGCCTCCATGAACGGCGGAGCTATTCTCGCGCCCACACCACACCTGGCTCCAACGTGGACACGCCCATAGCTGGGGACACTACTAGGTCACGCATGGCATCACAGAAGTTCTATCTCTGGGCCCCGAAAGGCATCTCTAGCAGTGTCGTTACACATGCCCCCTCCCCTCCTGGGCGCATGCGCCTCACGTCTCGCCAGAGCATAAGCCCTTGGCGTGTGGCGAGACGAGTTTTTCGCCATCGCCGCGAGCAGCAAGCCGCCCGCCGCAAACAGCCGGAGGCCTCGCCGCGGCACTGGCTGCGCCGCGGTCCCGCACCCGTCGACGCAGCTCCCCCCGCGGAAGACCGCGCGTAGCACACACACACACACACCTGTGTTAGTGCCAGTGCGCGCCAGTCCCGTGCCCAGTGTTGTGCGAGGGAGTTTGGTTGTAAAATTCTAATCTAATTTCACTTGTCCAGAGGCGCCCGTGGGGACCCCACAATTCCCTCCCCCCCTCGGAGGGGGCCGGACGGAGGCGTACCCCGTGGGCCCCGCTCTTTCCCTCGCATAGCAGCCACTCTTCGGATCGCTGGTCGAGCGACCCGGGGGATGCCCCGCGCGCCTGACCCAGGCGCGAAAACGAATCTGCGAGGCGTGGCCGCTCACGCGGCCCGATGGGGAGGAACGGGGCGAGCCCCCTCCAACCCACCCGCGCTAGGTCTCGGGGGACGAAGGGGTCACACCCGACGACCTCGGGAACTAGCCGGGGCAGTCGGAGAAGGGGCAACTCCGTGCACTGACGGTCGGCCGCCAGAAAACACGCCTCCGTGGCTCGGGTTACACCAATCCTCGCTACCCAACGCGGCCAAAGGATATCCACCTCGAGAACCTCGAGAAGCTCAAAATAAAAACACAGGACATGGAAAACCGGCCTGGGAAGCAGTCGTGGGCAAAGCAGACACAAAGCTGAGCGCCTAAGCCGGCGCAGCCGGCGGCGACCTAAAGCCGATGGCCTCATTCACTGATGCCGAGCTCAGCAATCTCTCGCTCAAGAGCGACGACCTACCGCGCCTCTCCAACGAGGACGACGAAGCGCTGCTCGAGGCCGCAATCGATGTCGCGCTCGGCACGCACGATCCACCTGCAGACTTCGCACCGGCGCAGTTCGGCGTGTCGCCAGACCTCTTCCACTCGCCCGAGGCGTCGCCCCTGCGCGCCACCACCGATGATCAGCAGTACACCTTTGCCGGTGGCGGCGGCTGCTGGGGTCCGCTGATTGGCTGTCCCGCCTCGCCGTGCACCGTCGGCTTTGTCAAGCCCGTCAACCCGGGGCACTTCAAGAACAAGTTTTGCCCAAATTGCCGCGCGCACGGGCTGCGGCTCCCGGCTGAGCGCGTGCGCGCACTGACGCCGGCGCTGGTGCAGCAGCTGAAGAATGCCAAGGGCGAAGGCCTGTGGACCAGCGACGCAGCACTCGGCCGCACCGCCTCCTTCCGG
>NW_005199079.1:0-1849 GCF_000372725.1 Emiliania huxleyi CCMP1516
GCACGTCGCTCATGCGAGACAGCTTGAAGTCCATGCCGCAGCTCGCATAGAAGACCGGCTCTCCGCCGCCAAACTGCGCGCGCACCTCACGGTGCCCCACCTGGACCACCGCGCCGCGCAGCGAGAGGCGCTGGCAGATGGAAGCGAGCAGCAGCTCTATCTCAACGGTCGCCTGCCCGCTCGCCACCAACAGGCACGCGAGCCGGAGGAGCAGCACCACACCGTCGGCGAGCAGTTCCTCACCGTCCGGAAGTGTCGCGTGCGGAGAGTACGCCGCGCGAACGTCGGCCTCGGTGATCGCCGTGTGTGGTCCGAGCGGCCGGCTTCTGGCGAGGAAGTTGCTCGTTATCCGTGCCGGCGTAGCGCGATGGGCGGCAATCATCTCCTTTGCAGTCCTGACACGCTGGGTGTCGACGTACAGGCCGTCGGCGAGGAGGCGGCGCACATCGATGGCCTGCGGCAACCACCGCGAACCTGTGAAGAGCATACCTCGGCTGTGCAGCCGGACCGCAGTCGCGATGGACGCGGCGAAGAAGAGCGTCGAGGGCAGGAGAAAGACGAGGGCAAGCTGCCACGTACGGAAGATTGACCACGACCAGTGCTCGGTGTCCGGCTCCATCTGCCACGTACGGAAGATTGACCACGACCAGTGCTGTTTTCTGTCAAATTCCCTTTCTCTTTTTCGATCTCTTGAGCGGTGTGAGGGATCTCTTCATCCTTCCTCGGGCTCGGCAGACGGAAGCACGGAACGCCCCCGGCGGCGGCCGGGCGGGAGCGAGTCGGAGTGGCAGGGCTACGCCTACGGCCACGGCCCACGCGAGGCCGAGGGGCTAAGCGACGCGCGCGAGCGCGAGCGGACAGGCCGCTCACCTCTCGACACCTCACGCGAGACAGCCGGCACACATATGAGCTCTCTCACACATTTTTGAGCTTCATTTGAGGCTTGAGGGCGAGCGGCGCCCGGGAGCGCTACGAGGGCGGGAGAGCGTGAGGGCGCGCGGACCGCGGACGGCGAGGGTCTCGTGTCGCGGGCTCTATATACAAAAAGTTAAGAGTACGGTAGCCTCCTCCCGCGTGCGGAAGAAGAGCGGAACTGCGACATACCTGACTTTTTGTGTCCCGTCACGGTACACCCTCACCGGACCACAGGGGTTCATACACCAGCACGCCCTCGGCGTTCCCCATGGTGCGGACGTACCGCACCCCGTCGACGCCGAGCCGCCGCATGATGGTGTGCAGGAGGAGCAGCTTTGGGAGGACGAGGTCCTCCTCGTCGTGCAGCGAATCGGCGCCCGTCGCCTCCGCCATCTCCGCGTCGCTCTTGCCCAAGCTGCGCTCGACGGCGGCCCACACCGAGGCGGGGGTGAGTCTGGCGCCCTCGCCCGGCCCCGCCTCCCCGGCGGTGGGGATGCTGGCTGCGAGCGCAAAGATGCTCGTCCTCTCGCCAAAGCCAACCACACGGCAGCCGGGCGCAGCGAGCAGCGGCGGCAGCCACGCCGGCGGCGGCGGCAGCAGCTCCTGCTCCAGCTTTGCGACGAGCGCCGCCGCCTCGCCCGCCGAGACCGGGTTGGGCGAGGTGCGGACGCCGTGCGAGCTGCCGGAAAAGGCGCGGCCCTGCACCCCGAGGAGCGCGGCGGTGACGTTCGAGTCGCCGACCGGCCCCTCCCACACGCAGAGCGCGCCGCCGACCCTCGCGCTGATCTGGAAGGATCCGCCGCCGCTGTCCCACGCCACCAGCGGCTCCGCGTCCGACGGCGGCGGAGGCGGCAGGCCGGAGCAGGCGGAGAGGTAGCCCAGCTCGCCCTCGGACGCCTGCGACACGATGCGCAGCCCCAAGCCGAGCTCGCCG
>NW_005199078.1:0-1849 GCF_000372725.1 Emiliania huxleyi CCMP1516
CATCACTCGCGCCTACTCCTCCCACCACGCAACCTACCTGGGCCCCGACGGGCCGCGCAGCGCGCAGACCCGACGCGCGGCCGCCGCCGCCGCCGCGGCGGGTGGCGGCGCCGCCGCCGCCCCGTCGCCGTCGCCACCGCTCGGCGCGACGGCCGCGATCGCGGACTTGCGCCCCCCTCCGGTGACGCCGCCCGACGAGCTGCCCTCCGCTCCACCGACGCCAAAGTCAAGCAGCAAGCGGCGGGGCGGGCTCGCCACGCCGGCGTCGGCCACGTCGACGCCGTCGCGCTGGAGCAAGGTGCGCGACGTCGTCGCCGGCGCCGACACGTCACGCGGCGACGGCGCCGCGGCGCTGCGCGGGCAGTACCCTCTCTCGCCGCTGCGGAGGACGCTGGACCAGGCGCGCGCGCGGCTGGTGTTCGTGCAACGGCGGCGCTGAACTGCCTCCTCACTCCATTCCTCACTGAGCCAAGGTGCGCGCGCAGCTGGTCATGATGCACGACGACGCCGCCCGCGCCGCCGCGCCGCTCTCGCCGCCGCCACACCTCGGTCAGAGCACGTGGGGCCGCGCGCCGGGGTGAGCTGCCGCGCCGAGCGCAGCCGCCAGTACGACCCCCCCCCCCCCCCTTTCCCGCCCAACCCCCAAACCCTCTCATCAGTACCTCACCGGGACAGCTCTCCACGCGAGAGCGGCGCCACCTCGCTCAGCCCGACGCTCCAGTCCCGGCCCAGCATCCCTCCGCCTTCCTCTCTCCTCAGACCTCGCCTCGCCGCAGCATGCGCGCGCGACCACGCTCCTTCTCTCGCACGCACCGCGCGGACTCACGCCGCCGCCAGGCGCCGCCGCGCTGGGGGCGTGATTGCATGTCTCAACTAGCTGCAGTTCCCCAGGAGCGGCTGTGTGCGTTTAAACTTATCTGGGTGAGTCCTCCAAAAGTCCGCGGCCGCTCTCGGATCAAGACGTGTTTTACGTCCACCTGGGGCCACCATAGTGAGGGAGGCGCGACAAACGAGCGAGTAGCGCCCCCAGGGCCCTCCTCCTGGCTCCCTGCGCCCCCACATGTAGCCCTTTGAGTGGGTCCCCTGGGACACAGCGAGCCGGCCCGACCATGCAGGGTCGGTCCCCCCGAGTGCTGTGAACGTAATGAGTGGTAGGTGTGAAAAGCCACCAAAACACTAAAAAGCGTGAAGAGGCGCGCGTGGGTCTCAGGCTCGGCACGAGTGCAAGCCTGGCCTTCCTTCACCACCCAGGCGAGGGGCCTGGGCGCGTCGGGGGGACGCCGAGCAGCGGCTGGTGTGCCCCCTCACTACTTCAGATGGTACGCGCGAGGGCCCGCGTACCTGTACGGCTGCCCACGAACGGTCCACATCGCGGCTCATGGCACCGGCGCGGCGCTGGAGAGCTTGCCCTCGGTGGTGAAGGAAGCCCGGCGCCCGCCACTCTTG
This sequence comes from Emiliania huxleyi CCMP1516, assembly GCF_000372725.1. Classification (NCBI taxonomy): domain Eukaryota; phylum Haptophyta; order Isochrysidales; family Noelaerhabdaceae; genus Emiliania; species Emiliania huxleyi. The sequence continues at coordinate 1,447 of NW_005199078.1, forward strand.
AGGGCCGGTTGCCCTGGGGCCGGCAGAGGCAGCTACGTCCCCTTTTCCGGTTACGAAGGACAGGAAAAGAAACACGATTTCCGCCGGCCAAGAGCCAGCCTCGGCAGGTGCAGTTTACGATGGTCGCGATGTCGACGTTGTCCGGGAACGACCCGGACAGGTATCAGAAGCAGAAGAAGGCGGCGGCGGCGCGCGCGAGGCGAGAGCAAGCCAAGATCGAGAAGCGGTCCGCTGAGATGGCCGCGGCGGCGGCGGAGGCGGTCGCGGCGGCGGGAAGCAAGCGGCGGCGGGAAGCAAAAACTCGCCCAATATAGGTCGGAGAGGCCAAAAAAGGAGTCGTACGGAATGCACAATGCAGGTGCGGAATACAGAATCCCACCCAAGAGTGCACTGTGTGTGCAGG
>NW_005199077.1:0-1849 GCF_000372725.1 Emiliania huxleyi CCMP1516
CACACCGCGAAAGATGGTCTCCTTCGTGACCGGCTCCTCGGGGCAGAGCACCGCCGTCGGCGGAGCGGCGGGCGTGCGCACCTCCTCGTGGACTACCATCGCTGCCGCCGCCGGAGCCGCTGCCGGCGCCACCGCCGCCGCCGCCGCCAGAGACGGCGCGACGGCCAGAGGCACGGAAGCCGCCGCCGCAGCGCTGCGGTCTCTCTCCGGCTCGAGGCGGAGCGACCAGCCGCACCAGCCCTCGAGCCGCTTATCCTCGAGCATTGCGCGCGCCGCGCAGGCGTGCACGACGCTGACGAAGAGGAGTGGCGCGTCCGGCGCCTCGCCTCTCAGCTGATGTGGCTTGTTGCCCTCACACGGCTCGACGAGGATCCGCTGACCACGCTCCATTTTTTTGCAGTTGAGCCAGGTGTGGTTCGTCTCGGAGAGGTGCGTCGCGTAGACCCTGCCGTCATCCTCTCGCTCGAGCCGGATTTGGCGCCTCGAGAGATGCGGGTTGCACGGTGCTCGCACGTCGCCCTCTCGGCCGATGATGACGGTTCGCCCGCGGAGAGGGGCCGGGCCGCCGCACAGCGGGTTGTGGGGCACCAGCCAGCCCCACAGCCGGTCCTCGCGAGAGCGCTTCGGCATTGACGGCCCTGGCCGTCCGCGTACTGTGGTGGGCACGAATGTGGGCACGAATGGTTGGACAGGTGTGAACAACACCTCGTGCCACGGCGCCGCAGGCGCCTGCTGATAGGTCCAGGTGATAGCCCTGGATGGGCAATGCATACGCCTGATCGGGCCTCGGATCGCCCGACCGCGTCCCGGTGCTCTGTGGTCGGATTTGTGACGCCGCCGCACCCGCGCCGCGGCCGGGGGCCCTCCGAGGCCGAGGATGGCCGTGGCGGACCGGAACGAGCTCTGGGAGGTAAAGTGTCAGCATATACATTGTAGAGACCAACCTTTTGCACAATATCTCTCAGTCTAGCTAAGCCACAGGGGAGGCGATGCCGGGGCCGTACAGCAGCTTGAGGGGTGCTTCGCCGGCGTGCGTCCCGGAGCGGTGCCGGACGGGCGGTACGTGGGAGGAAAACGAGGGACAGCGCCGACGGCGCTCTGATTCGACTTTTAACTTCAAACAAAGCCCACCGCACGCGCCGCGACGCGGCGCGTGCGGTAGGCACTCGGGATTTTGTCAGATCGGCGTGTTCACGCCGGGATCGTGTCCCTCACAACCTGGGCAACCATTCAGGGCGACGAGTATTTTATTTTTGCTTGGGCGGCCATGCTGAAATGCTGAAATTCTGCAAAAACCCCGACCGGCCCCTGCGGTGCTACCTACCTACCTACCTACCTACCTACCTGAGCACTTGAGCACCGGATAGGGTCGATTCCGCATGGTACGGGACCCCTCGATCGTCTCGCCCTCCCTCACTGGTGTGTTACCTACCTACCCTACTTATGGGGAACTAAAAAAGAAATCATGGGACGGGTGAAGGTGGGGTACTATACCAACTAAAGTGATGGTTGGTGGTACTCTCCTGCAACCACAGTCCTTCCTGAGACATGACAGGCCACTCTCAAGCCCTACAAGCACCAGATCACCCACTTGGGGAGGGTTGACATCGTGATTTCGGCGGAAATTTTCTTTTTTTGATTCCGGCGTGAAGAGGGAAAAGCCCGACGGGAGGGCCCAGACCTACCCTAAATAAATAAATAAATAAAACGGGCAAACTCTGAGACGAGATGGGATTTAGGGACATGTGTCCCCGCCCTGCACGATCTTGGTGTGAGGGATCTTCAATCCGTGTCCCCTCACCCCTCGTCACAACCCGACACGGAAGAGCGGCAAGAGTTGGGGGCTGCG
>NW_005199076.1:0-1848 GCF_000372725.1 Emiliania huxleyi CCMP1516
GAATTGTCGCCAGTCGCGGAGTGACGCGGGTACGGCGTGTGCGTGCGGGTCGGCGAGTGTGTGCAAGTGTGCGTGTGGACGCGTGCATTCTCTTTGCGAACACAAGATACACCACACTCTAGCTGTCGCACTGACTGTGACTCACAGTCTGTGTGATGAACGCCCACGAACGCATGAGGTCTACCGATGCACAGTACATTCGCGCCACCAAGGACCGCGCGGCACGCACGCGCAGTTGCTGGCCTCGAGGCGCGGTTCCTTGCGCGGCATGCCCTGTGTGTGTCAGCGCTTCGTCTCGGAGCCGCTCGACTGTACGAGAGTCGGGCTCCGGCCCTCGGTGCCACGGCAGCGACGGCGCGCTCGGCGGAGCGCTGCGAGGCGGGTGGCGGTGCGGCGGCTGCTGCTGATGCTCCTGCCGCGCAGAGCCGTCGTGCCGGCGAGAGGTGGCACACAGCTCGAAGGCGGCGTCGGCGACCGCCGCGCTGGCTCTCTCTCCTCAGCAGACGCCGCTTCGCGTCTCGGCGGCGGCAGCTGCTTCGCCGCGAGAGCGAGGCGACGTACTCGCCTCCGCTCTCGCGGCAGCAGCAAGGAGCGAACGCGCTGGCAGAGCGCTGGGCTGGTCGAGGAAGGCGAACCCGAAGGTCTGTTTTTCCTTTTTTGTCTGAATCGCTTATCCGGGCTGATGAAATAACATCAACCGTTCTGACCTCACGTTACTTCAAAACCTGTAACGTCGACCAGGCACGAACGCAGCGACCAGGCGCGAACGCAGCGACCATCCGAGCGAATTCTTGCATTTTTGCTCCCGGCTAAGGGAGCAAGCAAGCCCACTCAACCCCAAGTACTCACCATTCTTACAGTGGTGTAGCTTGTGCAGAGGCTGCAGCCTCTGTTGGGGCGGAACGCGCGGGGTTTTCGGCGCGATGCCCTCGGCGAGTACACGCTACTGCTGTGCCGCACGCTCTCCTGCGCGCGCGTGACGTGTGGGACGCGTGCGCTGCGCTCAAACGTCGCGATTTGGCGATAGGCGCTCGAGCCGGCGCACAGCGGGCGGGTGCGCCGCGCAGGGGGGGTCGGAGGGGTGCGAGAGGGGGCGTGGGTCGGGCGCGCACCGGCTGGCTCCGGGAGCGGCCGTCACGTCGAGGAGTGGGGCTGTCGGCGGCTCGAGCGCCGAGGCGAGCCGCTCTGCTGCGCCGCCGACAGCCCCTCTTCCGAGCCGGCGCGTGGAGGCGAGCCGCGGCCGGTGTCGCTGGTGCGGGGGCGGCGAGGGTTCATCGGCCGGCAGCGAGAGCGACCGTCATGAATCGCGCCACCAAGACCGCGCGGCACGTACGCGCACTTGCCGGCCTCGAGGCGCGCTCTCCTTGCGCGGCATGCCCTGTGTGTGTCAGCGCTTCGCCTCGGAGCCGCTCGACTGTACGAGAGTCGGGCTCCGGCCCTCGGTACCACGGCAGCGACGGCGTGCTCCCTTCCGGCCGCGACAGGCGCGAGGCGGGTGGCGGTGCGGCGGCTGCTGATGCTGCTGCCGCGCAGAGCTGTCGTGCACCCGAGAAGTGGCACACAGCTCGAAGGCGGCGTCGGCGACCGCCGCGCTGGCTCTCTCTCCTCGGCAGACGCCGCGTCGCGTCTCGGCGGCGGCAGCTGCTTCGCCGCGAGAGTAGCGAGGCGACGCACGCGCCTCCGCTCTGCGGCAGCAGCCTCTAGCGAACGCGCCGGCATAGCGCCGGGCCGGGCGAGGGCGAGCCGAGAAACACGTTGTGACGGCCCTCGTGTGAATCGCTTATCCGGCGCTCGAGGAAATAACACGGTTCGGGCTTCAAGTTACTTCGAAACCTGTAACGGCGAAAG
>NW_005199075.1:0-1848 GCF_000372725.1 Emiliania huxleyi CCMP1516
CGTACTGATCTGCTACTTTGGTCTGCACTCCATTGCAGAGAGGAACTCGCTCAACGCAGAGTGGCTAACCGTGCGCTCGTGGCCGTTTGCGAACCGGCGGCTCTTTCCGGACCTCGGGCTGATGCAGCAGCCGATAGGGGAGGTCCGGGAGTACTATGGCGAGAGCATCGCCATGTACTTTGCCTGGATGGAGCACTACACCAACTCGCTGACGGTGCGTGCGTCCCTTCTCCTCCTGCGCCCCGCGCATCAGCCACGCACCGCTGGAGCCAAGCGGCCGCTGCTCCGTAGACCAGACCCTCTGCTCCTACCACCCGAGGCACGTCCCAACGCGCGTCCCAACGGCGTGCCTGCAGGTGCTTGCGCTCATCGCCGCTGTCGTCGAGCTGTCGCCGGTTGGTGCGCTCGGCACGCCGCTGTACGCATGCGCCTCTGCGCTGTGGTGCACGTTGATGGCGGAGTCGTGGAAGCGCCGCCAGGCCACGCTGGCGCACGAGTGGGGAATGGTTGGCTACGAGAACGAGGAGCGGCCCCGGCCCGAGTTCATCGCAGCCTTCCACAAGGGGCTGTGGGCAGCAGACCACGAGGCGGATCCACCCGAGGTGGATGATGGCGATGGGCTTTCGGAGAGCAACGCGAGCATGCGGCTCGACGCGGAGAGCAAGCCAATGGTGAAGAAGCGGCAGTCGTCCCTCACGAAGATCGTGCGGGGCAACAAGGGCGGGATGGAGCGGTGGAGAGGCTTTTTCGACGGGCGCGGCTTTGTGCCGCATGTGGACGCTCCGGAGACGCTAGTGATGCCCGAGGGGTCCAGGCTGCGCGTGTACCTCATGAGCATCCAGATGATGGTGCTGTGCACCGTGGGGATTCTGCCGGTCCCAGTAGAGATGCTCTCCTTCTGGGGGGGGGGTCCCGACCCCCCCAGCAGCAGAGCGCACGGACCCAGCTCTCTTCGCCGCCGCCCCCCCTCCACCCTCGGCTCGTGTTTGAGCGTACGCTCGAGGCGGTTGTGTTCACCGCGCCTTCGAGCCCGGTTGGCAGTAGGAGGGCCCGCCGGTGAGACCACTGATTTTGGTGCCGACCATAAATTCTCACCACTGGAACACATGTGGACATGTACTTTACAAGCTACAGCTGCTGTCTGTACAGAGATGCCAGCACCCCCCACTGCCACAGGCAGAGCGCTCCTGCTGGGGGGCGGGGGTCCGGACCCCCCCAGCAGCAGAGCGCTGCTGCTGGGGGGGGGGGGGGTCGGCCATGGCTTTAGATGTGCAGGGGGGGACCGAGCCAGTGTGCGGCCGCTCAAATGGGCTATGGGGGACATGGTGTGTGTGGGCAATGTGCGGCCGCTCCATCACTAACAACCAAACTCTCTGCACTCTGGTCTCTCTCAGTCTCTCACACACTCGAGAGAAGAACGAGACACCATAAAATAAACCGAGTTTTGCGCGCAAACAACAGAAGGTCCTGCACGCCCGCGGCGCGTCACGCGTGTTAAAGCCGTAGCGTCCGTCTCACACCTCGAGCTCAACCTCAAGCGGCATCTCTGCGAGCTGCATTTCGCCTCGCCTCGCCTTGCGGCGCGCTCCCCCGGCCCGCGCGCCCCTCTTGCTCGGCTGCTTGCCGAGGATGGCCTCGTTCTTGGCCCTCCGCGCGGCGTTCGCCTCGGCCTCGGTTCGGATGCCGCTCACGTCGAAGGCGTAGAGGAGCTTGTACAGGAGTACCTTGCAGACGTCTTGGATGAGGAACCACACCAGCGTGAAGGCCCACGTGAAGAGCACGTGCTCGAGGCCGAGGCCGATCAGCTGGCTGTCGGGCTCCTGCAGCGCGAGCGAGTCGGGATGCATG
>NW_005199074.1:0-1848 GCF_000372725.1 Emiliania huxleyi CCMP1516
TGGGCGCAAGAGCGCGGCTTCGAGCTGCCGGCGAAGCCAGAGGACGAGAACTGCGCCGTGCGGTGGCTGTGCTTCGCGGCGCTGCTGCGCGAGTCCAACCGGCCGGCGAGGGCAGCAGCAGGCTCCTATCACAGCTTCTTCATCGACGGCGAGGGGCGGCTCTCGTCGTGCGGCTCACCGGCGACCTGGCTCTTCTCTCCAGGACTCCTCGGGCACGGCGAGGGCGTGACGCGGCTCAACACGCCGACCCGCCTCCCTTCTCCGCTGGGTGGCGAGCGTGCCGTGAGCATGTCGGCTGGAGCCGCGCACTGCCTGGCCCTCACCGCCGACGGCGCCGTCTGGAGCTGGGGCCACGGAGGCCAAGGCCGGCTGGGCCACGGCGACGCGCAGCACCAGCTGCTGCCCAAGAAGGTCGAGGCCTTTGCTGGCCAGCGCGTCGTCGCTGTGTCGGCTGGATACTTCCACAGCCTCGCCCTCACCGCCGACGGTCGTGTCTGGAGCTGGGGCTATGGACGCGACGGCCGGTTGGGCCACGGCGACGAGCAGCACCAGCTGCTGCCGAAGAAGCTCGAGGCCTTTGCTGGGCAGCGCGTCGTCGCCGTGTCGGCAGGGCGGCACCACAGCCTCGCCCTCACCGCCGACGGCTCCGTCTGGAGCTGGGGCGATGGAGACTTCGGCAGGCTGGGCCACGGCGACGCGCAGCACCAGCTGCTGCCCAAGAAGGTCGAGGCCTTGGGGGGGCAGCGCGTCGTCGCTGTGTCGGCTGGAGGCAACCACAGCCTCGCCCTCACCGCCGACGGAGCCGTCTGGAGCTGGGGCTGGGGAAGCTTTGGTAGTTTGGGCCACGGCGACGTGCAACGCCAGCTGCTGCCCAAGAAGATCGAGGCCTTTGCTGACCAGCGCGTCGTCGCTGTGTCGGCTGGAACAAACTACAGCCTCGCCGTCACCGCCGACGGCGCTGTCTGGAGCTGGGGCTACGGACACCAAGGCAGGTTGGGCCACGGCAACCAGCAGCACCAGCTGCTGCCAAAGAAGATCGAGGCCTTTGCTGGGCGGCGCGTCGTCGCTGTCTCTGCCGACTGCCACAGCCTCGCCCTCACCGCCGACGGTGCTGTCTGGCTGGGGCTTTGGAGGCCAAGGCAAGCTGGGCCACGGCGACCAGCAGCACCAGCTGCTGCCGAAGAAGGTCGAGGCCTTGGTTGGGGGCCCGCGCGTCATCGCTGTGTCGGCTGGGCTGAACCACAGCCTCGCCCTCACCGCTGGCGGCGCCGCCTGGAGCTGGGGCGGGGGCGAAAGCGGCTGCCTAGGCCACGGAGATCACCTGTCGAATCAGCTCTTGCCCAAGAAGATTGAGCTGTGGAGGCAATGATGGGCGGTTGGTCGGGCGTTTAGTCGCGCAGAAGTAGAGGAGCTTGTTACAGCCCGCGTTGTGTGCCTGCATGTATGCATGTGCGTTTGGAGACTCACAAATAGGCAGGTACCCACGGGACCGCTGCGGCGGGCCTGGGAGAGGCGCCACGAGTCCCGCAATGGGACGCACGGCCCGGCGCACTTCCCCAAGCTAAATAAATAAATAAACAAAGTGCAATGGAAAATCCAAAATCCAATAAATAAAAACGGACACCTCTCTACTGTGAGATGGGTAAAAAGGAACAGGCCCCTGCCCCTGCGATCTTTGTGCAGGGTTCTTTGTGGGTGTGGTCGGAGACTACTCTAGCCGGGGTCGTCCTCCCGCAGAAGCGGCTGACGCCCGCGCAGCAGATGCTCTTCAGCGTTTCCTTCTATGCCAACACGTGCTCGTCTTCGAGAAGCTGAGTACCAACCGCAGCCTCAAGCGCCCCATCGATC
>NW_005199073.1:0-9875 GCF_000372725.1 Emiliania huxleyi CCMP1516
CGCCGCCGCCCGGGGCGAGGGTGCGCGAGGGTGCGCGAGGGTGCGCGCGTGCGTGCGCGAGGGTGCGCGATATTGCGCGACATATTGCGCAATATTGCGCGATATTGCGCGATATTGCGCGATATTGCGCGATATTAGGCGATATTAGGCGATATTGGGCGATCATTCACGGACAAAACAACAAATACACCGAAAATTCCCGCTAGACTAGGGGTAGCGCGCCGCGAGCGCCATAGCGCCGCAAACGCCGGCGAGCGCCGTCAGCAGCGCGTGCTCCGTGCACCTCCACCCAAAAGCGGAGGTACAGGTGGGTTTTTCTTCCCTGTGAGAGAGCGGCTGTGAAATTCTTTTCCCGGTGTGCCGGTGTGTGTGCCAGTCCGCGCCAGTCTGCGCCCTTGTCGTGCCAGTGTGCTGTGAGAGAGGCTGGTACGTAGAATTCTTTTCCCGTGCGAGCCGAAAAGGTCAAAATTCTTCTCGCCGGACTTGTTACATTTTGGAACGTCAATCGATCGTCAAGGTCGCAACCATCCACAGCATTCCAAATGGCGGCCCTCGCTATCGCCAGCCTGGCCCCTGTGAGCGTCACACTCGTTGCTCGTCCAACTCCGCACGTGCCTCACACGCCAACTCCCACTGACACGGTCTCCCTCGAGGAAGACTTGCCATGGTCTCCGCCGCCAGTGATCGTACCTGAAGCTTCAACGGACAACAAGCAGAACATGCAGGATGTGAGCGAACATGAGACCGAGCCAGCTGCGTCCTTTCCGCTCCGCCGCCGCGATCGGCGCTCTCTCCTGCTCCGCGTCCGCGCTGACAGGCCACCAGCGTGCCACCGGAACCGGAAGGACCTGCGCACTCGTTGCCTTGCAGAGGCGGTCGGCTCGGGCATCCTGGTCCTCGCCGCCAGCGCGGCCTCCGCCGCAGCCCTCTCGCCGACGAGCACGTCGCTGCTCATGGGCGGCGTGGTCGGCTCCGCCGTCCTTTCCTTCGCCACAATCTCAGGAGCCCACTTCAATCCGGCGATCACGTGCGCCCAGACTGTCGGAGGAACCCTGCCGAGATCGGACTGGCTGCCGTACATCGCCTCGCAGATCGCCGGCGCGTCGGCGGCGGCACTCACCATAGCGCCACTCCTGCCGCCCGCGGGTCTTCCGCCGCCGCCCGCCCACTTCTTCGCAGAGGTGGCAGTCACTGCGCTTCTTTTCTCTGTGAGTTTATACCCCCCCGCAGAGGTGTCGGTGGAGCTTTCGCCCCGACCTGCTCGGACCCTTGCCTCCCTATAGGCGTGTCTCGCCATCGGAGACGGCGTCGAGGCGGGTGCCGTCTCTCGCCGCGGCTCGGCCGGCCTCGTCGGTGCGTTTCCGACCTTGCCCTGTTCCCACCTTCCCCTGATGCGTGCCCCCTCGCTGCGCCGTCGACGCCATGCGTCCTGATCTCCTCAGTTAATTGATCATTAATCAATCATTGCTCACAGGCGTCCTGATCTCCGCCCTCGGTCTCGCTTTCGGATCGACCAACGCGGCGCTGAATCCGGCGATGTCCGCCGCGCCAAGAATAGCGGCAATCGTGCTCTCGGGAGGCGGCACGGCGGCGCTTTCCGGCGCGCGCACCTACGCGTTGGGCCCTTGCGTTGGAGCTGTGTTGGGCGGCAGCTGCTTCGCCGTGGCGACGGGGCGCGGCGGTGGGCTCAACAGCTGCGCGAGCCTCGGTTTCTTCAGAAGCTTGCTAGAAGCTTCTCGGCACCTTCCTGTAGGCGGGCTCTATGGCTGCCTAGCGAGACTCGGAGCCGCCCTCTCTGCCGGCTCCTCTCTGCCCGCAGCGTCGCCGCCCGCCGAACCGTCGCGTCGGGTCGTGGTGCCGAACGTTGGTTGCCGCTTCTCCAGCGCGACAGCGCCAGTTGCGGCGGCAGAGGAGTGGCCGCGGTGGCGCAGCGAGTCTGAGCTTTGGCAGTGGGCGGGTAGAGGGGCCGTCGGGGCGGAGCAGTCGGTGGCGCAGGTGGAGCGTCGTTCTGACGCCTCGAGGTCGAGCGGGAGGATGGCTTGAAGAAATGTGTGCGGTCTCTCCCCCAACCCCCATCCCAGCATCCGCCATCCCTCCGACCCCCTTTAAATCATAAATGGGATACGAAAGTCGTATTGTGTGGTTTTCGCTTTTGCTTTCTTTCTTTTTCATCTAAATGTCCCTCTCGTGATGTCCCAAACAACCACACACACAAAGAAGGATGTGTTTATTTGTGTAACGGTTCCACCTCTCACAAGACAAAGGCTAAAGCGTGTTGACACATGACACACACAAGGCACCCTCGAGAACGGGGCACGCCCCCTGCACGCCGGGTGCGCGCAGCCTGTGGGTGCGCTCTCACAAGAGAGTGCGGGCCCAGGGGCCCAGCGCTCTGCCAAGAGTGAAGAGAGGGACTGAGCCACGATCACATGGGCTGCGCTGCGGGGTCAGTAGACAGGACAGACGACAGACACACACACAGCGACACACACACACACACACACGCACACACACACACACACACACCACATACAAACACACACACACACACACACACACACCGCTCCCCGGCTAGATTGCGTGTCGCCTCCCAAGTCCCGTGGTTAAGTGATCGCCGCAAACCCTGTGGTCAGTTCCATACGATCTCGGATATCTTTTGTAGACGCCGGATATCTTTTGTAATCCAAGCAAACCCGCGCCGTCCGCAATATGACCGGACGAAATAAAAGGGGCGGGTTTCGAGGGGGGAAATCTGGAGAATCGTGGCGAGTCTGTCAAGTGCTCAGAGCCCACCTCATCGAGAAAATGCCCTTGCAAGCCATCATACTGGTTTTAAAGGCGCTCACAAGTTAGGCATCACATATGGCATCACAAGGCCATTTAGGGCCCCTGGACGCACGAGCACTCAGTACGCCAAATTATCCACCCTGGGCCGGGAGCGCAACCTTAACCCGGCTTGCAATACTGTCCCGTTTTGCTGTTCACAGCAGGGACGGCCTCTGCGGCAATGTCAAACCACCCCACCACCACCCACCGCCTCCCTCCCACCACCGCAGCAAACCTTCGGCTCCCGCTCAGAGGCTCGCCGCGCCCGTGCGGCGCGCCGAGGCGGCGCCGAGGCCGGCGCCTTGCACCCGGCCCGCGGCCGGCACCGCCTCGCCCCACAACTGACCGCCCTGCGGCCCCTGCGCAGGCGTGCCGCAGGCGTCGCTCAAAAAGCGACGGCCGGGTGTGCCCCGTCACCCGCCGCGCCCTCGCCCGGCCGCCTCACCGCTCACGGAGCGCTCGGCTGCTCGCCGCCGCCGCCGCGCGTCCCGCGCCGCCACGCATGCCCCTTGCCTTGACGCGCTCTGCAGCGGCAGAGCGCGCGTCTCTCACAGACGGAGCAGCGACCGCACCAGCGGTCGCTGCTCCGCCCCTCCGTCGCGCGCGCCGCGCGCGCGCTGCCGCCGCCGCCGCCGCCGCCCCCTCCTCGCCGTCTTCCCCACCCCTACCCTCTGTTGCCCGCACGCGCGCGCCGCGCGCTGCGCGCCCCCGCCCCCGCCCACGCCCACGCTCCCAAGCGCCCCTTCCCCGGTGGGTGTGCGTCTCTCTCGGGTGCAGGTGGCACGACGCTCATCGCGCCTGCCAGCGCTGCCGTGCAGGTTGCCACGACGAGGTCGAGCACGCTTCTATACGCTCGCCCAGCCTTCCTTTCCATCCCATTAGACAGCCCGGGAACGGTGGCGGTCAGAGGCAAAGCCTGCGAGGGGTGGTGGAACCACATGTCACGGCCACCGCCGGCTCGACGCGACGATAGCCTCCGGTGGCTGACTTTGAGGCACCATCATCGGACGATGTCGACGAGTTGGGTCGCTCTCGCGGTATCCAGGTAGCCCCCCATACTAGTAGCACCAGCCATGGCCTCAGGGAGCGCGGGCGAGGGCGCTGGGAGCAACACGGCAAAAAACATCAAAAGTGGTCATTTCCACACCACCCGTATTTGCAACTAGTCATATACATTGGCCCGCGGCGTGTTTTATGCAAACATGCAAACGGGACGGCCTGCGCAGCCTCTAACTATATGTGGGCGTTTTAGATGTCGGAATAGTGGGTGAGGTTGCGCAAGCCGGAAAGCAGTTTCTTTGACGGGCTTAGGGGACCCCTAGGCTTAAAAGGGTGGGCCCTGGGGCGCTGCGGCTTAAACGGCTTAAAACCGGCCTAGGTCGGTTTTAAGAGCTGCCTGTGGGCCGCCGATTCCTTAAACGGCCTTAAACGCTTAAACGGTGCGTGAGAGCTCCCGAGGTCGATGGTCCGGGAGGCTCCCCAGTAGACGCCGGAGGCCGGGTAGCTGGCTACAGTCAGCTGGCACGCGTCCCCTATGCGAGTATGGCTCCTGCCAGTGCACCAGACTTACAGATGTGTCTTCAGAGGCGGGTTTGTGCCTAATAACGGCAGTATTGGACAATTGGAGAAAACGGCGCGGAACCCAGCGACGCATGCCGGCGAGGCCGATTTTCTTAAACGGTCTTAAAAGAGGGACCCCCCGTGCCTGCAATCTCTTAAATGACAATTTGAGCCCCCAAACCTCCTCGTTTCTTAAAAGGTCTTAAAAAATCCGGCCCTCAGAGTACCCTAAGTTGACGGGCCCTTCCTCAGCTTGCCGCTGCCGACCAGATCGTTGTTCGTTGACATGTCATCGCGCGCTCTTTCATTCGCAAAGGGAGCCCCAATCCCAACCGCAACCCTTCTCAACGATCCCACGGCTTTCCTCATCAGATATCTTCAGATCATCCTCAAGCCAGAGTTCCAGAGTTTACCTTTCTTGTCACAGCACGAGCCTTCGAAGACCTGCCAGTCCATATGTTTCGCCGTATACTTGCACATGCCACCATCGGCTACGAAGGCAACTGCGGCGCTCCCAACGCCGGGGACCAAGCTGGCAAGATTGATCATACCTCGCAGTTGATAGTCATAATTTTTGACCGACGATGGGCCACATGACATCGTGAAGCACCTTGACTTTTGCCTCCGATACCACTGAAGATGAATTTTTCGAATGATTTCGATGCAGCAGTCCCTGCCACAGATTTGACCCCCTCGGTCAGCGTATCACCGGCAATAACATAAAAAACCATCTGATCGAAGCGAGTTTCGTCGAATCCTCTGGCTACCGCCACAGCAGCCGCCAATGATATCTGGAGCGAAACCGATGCTGACAATCCGGCGCTGACTTGGCCGGGGCCATGACTGCAGGTGCACTGCAAGGCCAGCCGAAAGCGACCGTAGCAGACTAAGCTGCGAGAGCACCGCCAGCTGGCCACCACATTTTGCAGGCACAGTTGGTTCGTGAGGGAATTGATGATATCGTCTTTGGAGTAGGTCTTGTATTTGTTGCCTTTGTAGAATTTGCCCCACAGTTTGCCGTATTTTATGGCCGGGTACGCCACTGCCTTGACAACTGAAGCCATCGCCTCCAAGTAGGATTCATCGCCAGGCGTGAAATCTTCTGCTGATGCGCAGACAGCACAGGCAGCCACGAGAGCGATGCTCAAATGCTTGACAGTCAACAATCATGCTGGAGGTCCACCACGCTCGAACCTGTGGCGGTGAGAGGCACCGTCGCGACTCTATGACTGTACGAGGGCTGGACTAAATCTGGGCCGTGGAACACAACCCCCTCTCACTTTTCTCCCAGTGTGTATGTCTCTCTCTCTCCCCAGTAAGCTAAAAGAAGGTGTTCGTACATTCCCGTAGGAGGACTCTGCTGACAGGGTTTGCGATGAGGAGCGAATTTATACCAAAAACAGCCGTAAGGGGCTGCGGTTCGGCGGTGAACGGTAGGGGGCCGGGAGGCGGCCGCCGGGGTGCGGGGAGGCGGGTCACACGGCGAAGCGGAAGCGGATTTCGGGCGGCGGGTCAAACGGCGGAGGGAAGGTGGCAGCAGGCAGGGGGGGGAGGTGTGTGCACGGGGGGGGGAGGAGGGAGGCGGCGGGGGACGGGGCGGTACGGTGAGTTTAAAGTTTTGAGATTGGACTGCTTGTGATAAAGCGAAAAAAAATAACGGAGAACAACTCCTTGTCGTCGTCGCTCCGCACGGACCGGCGCTCCTCCAATCCAATGTGCGCGCTCCTCAGCTCGCATGCGCTAGCCATCCGATTTCCCGCCGATACGGACCAGCCTGAATGCAGCGTCTCCCGTGACACGAAGCACTGTGGCACAGCAGCAACGCCTGCTGCTGTGTGGGCTAACGCCGGCGCATTGCCTTCAAGCTTTGACTCATCAATGCCTTTCATCCCCTTCGGCGTTAGCCCATTGTCCGCGACACAAACCGCAGGCGGACTTAGCGACGAGCTGCTGCACCGCGCCGGCGACGAGCGGCGGCACCGCGCCGACGAGACCTGCACGATCCGCGGCCGCGTGAGCAAAATTACTACGAATGCAGACCTCCTCGCTGGCGGCTGCAGGTGTGCTCGCCCCTCTCGGGAGAGCGAGCCCCACCACGCCCCTCTAATCCTGCGACTTCGCCGGACAGATGGCCGCTGGGTCTCGAGGATGAAGTAGCTATCTAGGCGCGGCGGGGGTCCTGGTCAAGTCACAAGCGCTGCACTACTTGCGTTACCCTTCTTCTCGGACCATTGGACCATTGCTTGCCCCTCGCGCCGGCAGCTTCGGGCACATGTGCAAATTCTCACGCGCCGGCTGCGTCCGAGGTCCCTGAGCGAATCTGCGACGCGAGTCTGCACTCTCCGCACTGCAGAAGCATGTAGCATCTCAGCAATGAATCCGTGAAATTCAGTGTGAATTTCCCTTCTGTCTCTCACACCCTCACTGTCGTCGTATGCGAGGTTCTTGTTTCTTATCAACCTGTCTGCGAATCGTGAATTTTTCGTCATTTTTCACGCAGGAGTCTTGCCGTCGTTGTGAAATTCTTTTCCTGTGTGCCAGGGACTTTTGTTTTCGCCTCTCGGCGTAACTCCGCTCTCTTCGCAGCGTGCCCAGCGTTGAAAGCGAGTTTTATTTTCACAACCTTCACACGGCCTTCACATGGTCGTCGTGGAGGGCCCGCTCTTCGTCTCCGACTCCGTGCGTGTCGGCGGCGTCACACTGGGGATGAAATAATGTCCCGTCATTAAATAAAAAATCGCCCGCGCGCTCCCGCGCGCTCAGGGATGTCAGTACCTACGCTGAGGAGTGGTGGAGTGCGGGACCACCCCGTATGACCTCTTCCGAGCACTTTCTCCCCATGAAATATCTGCATACCCCGCGTCCCGGCCGCACACAGGAAAGCAGACGTGCGATTCCTCTCCGGTTCCCTGTTTCTGGCACTCGCGTCGCCCAAACGCGTGTTCACTGGCGCCGGACCGAGTTTTCCACTCCCAGCAATGCACACACCGCCAAGGATCGTCCCAATCCGCCGGGGGGCTCGAGTACGGCGCCGTGCGGCGTGCAGCTGCAGGCCAGAGGGCGTGAGGTGAGGCGGTATCCGCAGTCGCACGCGCACCGCTGCCCCCAGCGATGATCATGCATGGAGTGGCACGGCGGATAGGCCCGCCTGCGAGCGCGGGAGACAGTCGCGGGGCGTGAGGTCTCAATGTATCGCAGGCTAGGACCGGATACGGCGGCAGCGGGAGAGGGAGGGAGGCGTGATAAATAAATAAATAAAAACGGACACCTCTCTACTGTGAGATGGGTAAAAAGGAACAGGCCCCCGCCCTTGCGATCTTTGTGCAGGGAGGCGTGAGTGGTGGGCGATGAGGGTGATTTCCCCGATCTCGCTAAAAAAGGCCCTGTCCCCTCCCGTGGGGGCAGGCGAGCACGCACCTCGCGTCCGAGCGCGAGTCGATGTGCGGGAGCCGAGAGATCGCCGAACAACGGTTCGTAGTGCGCACGCACTGTAGTCGGCACAGCTGCGCGGGGTTGTGTAAGTCGACTGCCGATCGCGCGTGCGGGATCTGGAAGGATCAACCCCTCTGGGGGGGCGCGGGGGCCCTAGAGGGTATCCATGCGGGGGGGCGACGGGGTCCCTTGGCCCGCCGCAGGCGCCGATTTTTTCGGTTTTTTTGCGCGATTTTTCACTTTTTCATGGGAATTCGGCGTACTTGCGGCCATGCTATCACGCCTTGCGACAGCCTGTCGGCGCTGCTGACCGTGCCATGCTGCACAATTGATCACCTGCATAGCTCGCGGCCTTAGTATCAAGCATTCAGTGACGACCTGATCGTACGGCCAGTCGGAAGGTGTCCTTCCAACGTGTGCACGCTTCTGACGCAATGCGCGTCGCCTCGGATTGGCTGCTGGCACTCTCGAGGCTATGCCTACACAGCCTCGCGCGCAGGGCAGTCAAGAGGGACCACGCACCTTCTCAGGACAGCACCAGTGCCTCTCTCTTGGACCGGCAAACGTGGTGGTCTCGTGTTACCAATGTGGGACCAGTGCGGCATCGCGCCATCGACAGCTCTGAACTGCGCCTCACCACTGACCGGGAAGGCCGCCAAGTGGGCCAGCACCGGTCGCACATTGTGGCAGCAGTCAGCAGTGCATGTCTGATAGCTAGAGCAGCAGCGTCAGGGTCTCGCAGGGTCGGATCGTGTCAAGCCTCTCGCCCGGCCGGCCGCGTGCAGACGTCGGCCTGTCTGCTGTCTGGAGTGATCTGTCGGCGGTCAGTACGACCAATCAGGTCGGAGTTTTCTGATGGTTGGAGGGTCTATCTGTATGTACTCCTCGAGTTCTCTCCAAATCTGCCCTCTACTTAACCGTACTTAATCGGGAAGTTGGTGCTAACGGAGACTAACGGAGCCGGAGCCCCATTTCCGTACTGCTGCTGCGCGGCGCACGGTGCCTCCGGGGGCCCCCGCGCCCCCCCAGAGCGAGACCCACGACCCTGGTCACGACCGCAGTAAATTACTAAAAATAAATATTGCACACACACACACACACACACACACACACACACACACACACACACACACACACACACACACACACACACACACACACACACACACACACACACTACACACACACACAACACTTTGAGCTAAAACCACTATAAAATCGATCGCGCCGGAGCTGGGCCTGCGCCGTCCCGCACGCGCCGGAGGTCGCTGATCGTTTGTTTGAGCTTGAGAGGGAGGGGGGGAGTGCCCGAGAGCGCCGGCGCCAGAAGGCAGGGACGCTAGCCGGGGTTGGAGGTGGTGGAGGGGAGAGGGGGCCTCCCGTCTAGGGCGGGTAAGGGTGGGGTCAGCCCCACGGCTCCAGAGGGGGGTACGCCGCAGTTCAGGAGGCGAGATCCAGCGCGAGGTCGGGCCCTCCTCACTCCGCCTTCTCTCCACCGCCCCTGCCCACCCCGGGGGCGTCTGCTGCTGCTGCGGCGGCTGCGGCCCTCTCCTCGGGAGGTTCGGCGCCGCTCCTCATCTCTCGCAGCTGCTCGCGGCAGAAGTTGCCTACGCCATACAGTGGGCTGAATACAGGCAGTGGGCTGAAGGCGGGGAGTACGGCATCGTGCGGCGAGTCTTCAACGCATCCCGTGACTACGACGGCCGTGCGGACAGAGAAGGCACGGCTACAGTTGGGCACGCGACTTCTGGAGTGCTCGGAGTACACGGATCTGTCGGCCGCATCTAGGAGGACGTGCCCACGTACCCGAGCGAGCCGAGGAGGACAAGCGCGGTCACCTAAGACATGTCGGCCACGGCTGGCATGCCTCCACACGCTCCAAGATCCCTGCGGAGTGGCGGGCCCGTTCTCCCAGCGGCCCGCCTTTCTTCTGCCGGTGTCTGTGTTCTGTACGAGCGACAGTCGCCGCCGAGGTGACGAGCCGGGTGCAATCTCGGGCGATCTCGGGCGATCTCGGGCGATCTAGCGCAGTCACCGCCGAGGGACGAGCTTCCGCT
>NW_005199073.1:9975-12929 GCF_000372725.1 Emiliania huxleyi CCMP1516
TGTCCGTTTTGCTGTTCCAGCTAGGGACGGCCTCTGCGGCAATGTCAAACCACCCCACCACCACCCACCGCCTCCCTCCCACCACCGCAGCAAACCTTCGGCTCCCGCTCAGAGGCTCGCCGCGCCCGTGCGGCGCGCCGAGGCGGCGCCGAGGCCGGCGCCTTGCACCCGGCCCGCGGCCGGCACCGCCTCGCCCCACAACTGACCGCCCTTCGCCTCCAAGTAGGATTCATCGCCAGGCGTGAAATCTTCTGCTGATGCGCAGACAGCACAGGCAGCCACGAGAGCGATGCTCAAATGCTTGACAGTCAACAATCATGCTGGAGGTCCACCACGCTCGAACCTGTGGCGGTGAGAGGCACCGTCGCGACTCTATGACTGTACGAGGGCTGGACTAAATCTGGGCCGTGGAACACAACCCCCTCTCACTTTTCTCCCAGTGTGTATGTCTCTCTCTCTCCCCAGTAAGCTAAAAGAAGGTGTTCGTACATTCCCGTAGGAGGACTCTGCTGACAGGGTTTGCGATGAGGAGCGAATTTATACCAAAAACAGCCGTAAGGGGCTGCGGTTCGGCGGTGAACGGTAGGGGGCCGGGAGGCGGCCGCCGGGGTGCGGGGAGGCGGGTCACACGGCGAAGCGGAAGCGGATTTCGGGCGGCGGGTCAAACGGCGGAGGGAAGGTGGCAGCAGGCAGGGGGGGGAGGTGTGTGCACCGGGGGGGGAGGAGGGAGGCGGCGGGGGACGGGGCGGTACGGTGAGTTTAAAGTTTTGAGATTGGACTGCTTGTGATAAAGCGAAAAAAAATAACGGAGAACAACTCCTTGTCGTCGTCGCTCCGCACGGACCGGCGCTCCTCCAATCCAATGTGCGCGCTCCTCAGCTCGCATGCGCTAGCCATCCGATTTCCCGCCGATACGGACCAGCCTGAATGCAGCGTCTCCCGTGACACGAAGCACTGTGGCACAGCAGCAACGCCTGCTGCTGTGTGGGCTAACGCCGGCGCATTGCCTTCAAGCTTTGACTCATCAATGCCTTTCATCCCCTTCGGCGTTAGCCCATTGTCCGCGACACAAACCGCAGGCGGACTTAGCGACGAGCTGCTGCACCGCGCCGGCGACGAGCGGCGGCACCGCGCCGACGAGACCTGCACGATCCGCGGCCGCGTGAGCAAAATTACTACGAATGCAGACCTCCTCGCTGGCGGCTGCAGGTGTGCTCGCCCCTCTCGGGAGAGCGAGCCCCACCACGCCCCTCTAATCCTGCGACTTCGCCGGACAGATGGCCGCTGGGTCTCGAGGATGAAGTAGCTATCTAGGCGCGGCGGGGGTCCTGGTCAAGTCACAAGCGCTGCACTACTTGCGTTACCCTTCTTCTCGGACCATTGGACCATTGCTTGCCCCTCGCGCCGGCAGCTTCGGGCACATGTGCAAATTCTCACGCGCCGGCTGCGTCCGAGGTCCCTGAGCGAATCTGCGACGCGAGTCTGCACTCTCCGCACTGCAGAAGCATGTAGCATCTCAGCAATGAATCCGTGAAATTCAGTGTGAATTTCCCTTCTGTCTCTCACACCCTCACTGTCGTCGTATGCGAGGTTCTTGTTTCTTATCAACCTGTCTGCGAATCGTGAATTTTTCGTCATTTTTCACGCAGGAGTCTTGCCGTCGTTGTGAAATTCTTTTCCTGTGTGCCAGGGACTTTTGTTTTCGCCTCTCGGCGTAACTCCGCTCTCTTCGCAGCGTGCCCAGCGTTGAAAGCGAGTTTTATTTTCACAACCTTCACACGGCCTTCACATGGTCGTCGTGGAGGGCCCGCTCTTCGTCTCCGACTCCGTGCGTGTCGGCGGCGTCACACTGGGGATGAAATAATGTCCCGTCATTAAATAAAAAATCGCCCGCGCGCTCCCGCGCGCTCAGGGATGTCAGTACCTACGCTGAGGAGTGGTGGAGTGCGGGACCACCCCGTATG
Source organism: Emiliania huxleyi CCMP1516 (assembly GCF_000372725.1). NCBI lineage: Eukaryota > Haptophyta > Isochrysidales > Noelaerhabdaceae > Emiliania > Emiliania huxleyi. Next base: position 11,940 of record NW_005199073.1, read on the forward strand.
ACCTCTTCCGAGCACTTTCTCCCCATGAAATATCTGCATACCCCGCGTCCCGGCCGCACACAGGAAAGCAGACGTGCGATTCCTCTCCGGTTCCCTGTTTCTGGCACTCGCGTCGCCCAAACGCGTGTTCACTGGCGCCGGACCGAGTTTTCCACTCCCAGCAATGCACACACCGCCAAGGATCGTCCCAATCCGCCGGGGGGCTCGAGTACGGCGCCGTGCGGCGTGCAGCTGCAGGCCAGAGGGCGTGAGGTGAGGCGGTATCCGCAGTCGCACGCGCACCGCTGCCCCCAGCGATGATCATGCATGGAGTGGCACGGCGGATAGGCCCGCCTGCGAGCGCGGGAGACAGTCGCGGGGCGTGAGGTCTCAATGTATCGCAGGCTAGGACCGGATACGGCGGCAGCGGGAGAGGGAGGGAGGCGTGATAAATAAATAAATAAAAACGGACACCTCTCTACTGTGAGATGGGTAAAAAGGAACAGGCCCCCGCCCTTGCGATCTTTGTGCAGGGAGGCGTGAGTGGTGGGCGATGAGGGTGATTTCCCCGATCTCGCTAAAAAAGGCCCTGTCCCCTCCCGTGGGGGCAGGCGAGCACGCACCTCGCGTCCGAGCGCGAGTCGATGTGCGGGAGCCGAGAGATCGCCGAACAACGGTTCGTAGTGCGCACGCACTGTAGTCGGCACAGCTGCGCGGGGTTGTGTAAGTCGACTGCCGATCGCGCGTGCGGGATCTGGAAGGATCAACCCCTCTGGGGGGGCGCGGGGGCCCTAGAGGGTATCCATGCGGGGGGGCGACGGGGTCCCTTGGCCCGCCGCAGGCGCCGATTTTTTCGGTTTTTTTGCCCGATTTTTCACTTTTTCATGGGAATCCGGCGTACTTGCGGCCATGCTATCACGCCTTGCGAACACCTGTCGGCGCTGCTGACCGTGCCATGCTGCACAATTGATCACCTGCATAGCTCGCGGCCTTAGTATCAAGCATTCAGTG
>NW_005199073.1:13265-14182 GCF_000372725.1 Emiliania huxleyi CCMP1516
GTGCCTCTCTCTTGGACCGGCAAACGTGGTGGTCTCGTGTTACCAATGTGGGACCAGTGCGGCATCGCGCCATCGACAGCTCTGAACTGCGCCTCACCACTGACCGGGAAGGCCGCCAAGTGGGCCAGCACCGGTCGCACATTGTGGCAGCAGTCAGCAGTGCATGTCTGATAGCTAGAGCAGCAGCGTCAGGGTCTCGCAGGGTCGGATCGTGTCAAGCCTCTCGCCCGGCCGGCCGCGTGCAGACGTCGGCCTGTCTGCTGTCTGGAGTGATCTGTCGGCGGTCAGTACGACCAATCAGGTCGGAGTTTTCTGATGGTTGGAGGGTCTATCTGTATGTACTCCTCGAGTTCTCTCCAAATCTGCCCTCTACTTAACCGTACTTAATCGGGAAGTTGGTGCTAACGGAGACTAACGGAGCCGGAGCCCCATTTCCGTACTGCTGCTGCGCGGCGCACGGTGCCTCCGGGGGCCCCCGCGCCCCCCCAGAGCGAGACCCACGACCCTGGTCACGACCGCAGTAAATTACTAAAAATAAATATTGCACACACACACACACACACACACACACACACACACACACACACACACACACACACACACACACACACACACACACACACACACACACACTACACACACACACACAACACTTTGAGCTAAAACCACTATAAAATCGATCGCGCCGGAGCTGGGCCTGCGCCGTCCCGCACGCGCCGGAGGTCGCTGATCGTTTGTTTGAGCTTGAGAGGGAGGGGGGGAGTGCCCGAGAGCGCCGGCGCCAGAAGGCAGGGACGCTAGCCGGGGTTGGAGGTGGTGGAGGGGAGAGGGGGCCTCCCGTCTAGGGCGGGTAAGGGTGGGGTCAGCCCCACGGCTCCAGAGGGGGGTACGCCGCAGTTCAGGAGGCGAGATCCAGC
>NW_005199073.1:15783-17784 GCF_000372725.1 Emiliania huxleyi CCMP1516
AAGGGAGAGAGCGACGAGAGTGGGACGACCGCGAGGTGGCATGAAGGTTGCAGCGAGAAGAGTCGAGAGTCTGCGAAGAGAGCGGCCTCGGGGCCGGCGCTTTGACGCAGCACAGTGTGCTTCGTGGTAGCATGAACTCAGAACGGCCCCCCGAGAGCGCGTAGTCGGGGCGGACGGGTGGAGGGGAGGGGCGAGAAGGCTTTGCTCACCCGGCGGCGGAGTGGTCCAGCGGCCGTGGCGGGTGAACGCGAGAGGAGAGGCGCAAGTAGGAGTCGGCTCAGCGCGAAGGCAGTGCACGAGCCGATCGTCTTGCCGAGCGAGGAGGCTGCGGCACGGCACGGAAGCAGCTGCGTGAGCGGTGTGAGAGCGGCGGTCACTGTGAGCACGGCACACACACGGCGCACGCTAAGCTGCGACGGCTTCGCACGATGAGGTATGCGGCCGACGAGGTGTGACGAGCTTGCTCGGGGCCCGCTCACCGGTGCTGGAGAGGCCGACCGACCATGTGAAGCCAGCGGCGATCTCGACCGGTGTCGTCGGGAGGCAGCAGAGGGTCCAGCCCGCTAGGAAGAGCACGTAGTACGACAGCCCGTGCGGATGCTGCTGCAGCTGCTCGAAGAGGCCCTGCACGAAGACGAGGTGTGCAGACAGTGCCATCCGAGTCTGTCCTCGCAGGAGCCGCGGCGAATCCTGTTCGAGCCCGGCAAGGAAAAAGAACTGCGCGGCCGCGCGGCGCGGCCCGGGGCGGGGAGGATGGGTTGGGAGCGAGGGGGCGGAAGTGTTCAGTGCGGTAGATTGGCGAGCTCGAGGCGCGTGAGCCGGACCTGTGAGCCGGACCACCCCCTCTTGTTATCTGCGTTGTTGAGCCAGGACTCAACATACTCGGGCTTGCAATCCCAAACTGTCACTCCCCTTTCTCCCGGCCGGGGTGGGGCGCGCGCGGGGGCGGCGGGTGTGCGCGGGTGTGAGGGATGTCTGTGAGCCCGAGAGCGATATGCCATGTCCGCCTTGCGTTTGTTTTCATAACATCGAAGGCTAAGCTCAAAAAGAACTCCAGGCCGGAAGCGTTTTCTTCTTTCTTTCTTTTTCTTTCTAGCTTTGAAATCCCTGTGTGGTGGCGGCGACGCGGCGTGCCGTCCTCCCATCCCTCTTCGGGATTGTATTTTCTTTTTCTCCTGGAGATGCCGTGATTGGAACAAGATCTTCCTTTCCGACACAGACAGAACACTGTCGAGGACTAAAGTCTGCCCAGGTTAGTCAGGGCACGATGCCGGGCGTGAACACAACTAACTCGAACAACTAACGGACGTATCTGCTCCTGACAGAGAGGCATGCATGCACCGCGCTGCGCAGTCTCGCTCCCAAAAGGTGAACCAGAAACAGCTGCTGTGGTGAAAAGTGGGTCCAGGGCGTGAGCCCTGGCGGGGTGCGGGGCGGAGCCCCGCGACGAGAATTTTTGGGGCTATGGGATTTCATCAATTTTTTAGCTAAAAAATACGACAAATCACAGTGACTCAGATGCAGTACTCACTTGCTCTCATTCAGCAGAGGTTGTACTGTGCCGTGTACGAAAGTGTGAACAGGTTGGAGCAGCAGCTCCTGAGCACGGCGCTGCAGGCGCCTGTTGATAGGTCCAGGTGATAGCCCTGGATGGGCAATGCATACGCCTAGTTGGGCCTCAGATCGCCCGACCGCGTCCCGGTGCTCTGTGGTCGGATTTGTGACGCCGCCGCACCGCGCCTCGCAATGCTCGCCTCGCCTCGCGCAAATGCGACCGTCCTCGCAGCCGACAGTCCACCGCCTGCTAAAGAAGCACAGCGACGACAGCCATCGCGCCGCCGATGATGGAGGGGCGGTCGGCGCCGCTGCCGCCGCGCCGCCGGTGGGAGGGGCACTGGTGGTGGCCTGGGCGGCCCTCCGCCGCCGCTCGGGGCGCCCGGGCAGCGGTGGCAGCCTGCGCCGCCACGGCTTCGAGCGGGGCTGCCTGGCTTCGAGGAGCTC